>NW_024826767.1:0-1545 GCF_019175285.1 Sceloporus undulatus
GTCTATAACGGGCCTTGGGCTGCATTGTGGCACCAGCTCAACCAATGCCCTGCTCACCCAGAGCCGTATCACATTATTAAATAAACCCTGAAGACCACATGTCCCAGACAGCTTTTCACCATATAGGAGATATTAAGTTGAGAATATATGTATGTGATCAAGTCTTCAAATATCTGGATTCTGTTCTGTCTGCCCCAAAGCATATTGGTTGTCACTAAATAACTCCAGTGCAAAAGCCTATGCTGACTTACTTAGGAGTATGCCCTCTTAAACTAAGAAGCTTACATCGGTGTAAATATGCATATTGCACTGCAAGATCTCCAGATGATTAAATCAATTTAAAATATGGAGCTCTGATGTCGGCTTCACTCCAAAGGCCAATTGGTGTTTCTTTCCTTAATATCAAAGCCAAATTAGATGTGTAATTGAATCTCTAGACAAGATAGATGTGCTCCTGGTCAGTTGAAAGGCAAATCAGAGAACAGGGATTTAGCCTGTTCAGGATGGGGTTTCATTCCCTCTGAAGACATAGCACAGCTTGGCTGTGTTCCTGGATTCAGCTCTGAGCATGGAAGCCAAGGTTTCAGTGGTGGCTAGGAGTGAATTTCCACAGTTAAAGCTTTTGCACCACCTGTACCTATTCCTTGAGATGTCAGATCTGGCCACAGTGACACATGCCTAAGGATGCATCTACACTGGAGAATTAATGCAGTTTGACACCACTTTAACTGCCATGGCTCAATGCTATGGAATTCTGGGATTTGTAGTTTTGTGGTATATTTAACATTCTCTGTCAGAGAGCTATCAAGTGCCACGACAAACTACAAATCCTAGGATGCCATAGGATAGAGCCATGACAGCTAAATCACTGTCAAACTAAATTAATTCTGCCGTGTGGCAGGTGCCTTACAGCTGAAACAGACAACCCCAAAGGTGATGCAGCAGCTAAAAAGGCCAATGCAATTTTAGGCTGCATCAATAAAAGTATAGTGTCTAGATCAAGAGAAATAATAGTGCCACTATATTCTGCTTTGGTCAGGCCCCACCTGGAATATTGTGTCCAGTTCAGGGTGCCACAATTCAAAAAGTACGTTGAGAAACTGGAGCGTATCCAAAGGAGGAAGACTAAAATGGTGACGGGTCTGGAAACCATGTCCTATGAGGAACAACTGAGGGAGCTGGGGATGTTCAGCCTGGAAAAAAGAAGGTTAAGAGGTGATATGATAGCCCTGTTTAAATATTTGAAGGGATGTCATATTGAGGAGGGAGCAAGCTTGTTTTCTGCAGCTCCAGAGAACAGGACCCGGAGCAATGGATGCAAGCTGCAGGAAAAGAGATTCCACCTCAACATTAGGAAGAACTTCCTGACAGTAAGGGCTGTTCGACACTGTAACACACTCCATCGGAGGGTAGTGGAGTCTCCTTCTTTGGAGGTCCTTAAGCAGAGGCTGGATGGCCATCTGTCAGGTATACTTTGATTGGGATTTCCTGCATGGCAGGGGGTTGGACTGGATGGCCCTTGTCGTCTCTTCCAACTCTACGATT
>NW_024826768.1:0-1545 GCF_019175285.1 Sceloporus undulatus
TATATATATATATTATCTCAAGGTCCTCCAAAGCAACTCTGTGGTCAACATCTGCCAGACATGGACCATAGAGTTGCACTGGAGGGCTTACAAATGCCTAGGGAAGTGTCCTCTCTAGGAATTTAGGTTCTCCAGCGCATTGGCCTTTTTCGCTGCAGCGTCACTCTTTTTTTGCTGACTGCGCAGAAGCGTGGGATCGCTAATTTTGGTTTTCGAAATTAGCGACATGGAGAAACGTATCTGGAGGCGTGGGACAAGGCCGTATCGGTAGCGTTGCGCAAGTTACTTTTTTCAAGGGGGGGTTGTTGTCTTTGTTGGATGGAAGTGGTTCTGCGTCACACGCCTTCGCATAGTTTTTCTGCGTACGGTGACCCGATTATACTAGTCCGAAGCATTGTAGATAATTAGGGAGCCTTAATTACTTAATTACTATTGTTTTACTATATTGCTAGTAACTTCCCTTGGTTTGGATGTCTTTTTCGCTGCAGCGTCACAAACCCTGGCTGAGCTCTTTTTAATCAATCCGAACGCAGCACATAAAATTCACGAACGTTGACCGTAACGTAATGTGAAATTTATTCGGACGTCGGTTCCTTTGTCCTTAAATCCCGATGGAGCGGCTTTGCTTGTCGCGGCGTTGAAAGATTACCCCCGGTGTCCATTTTTCTAACTCAATAACAGCGAAGCAGACGAGCCGCCAATCCGTCGTCTGGAGATATAATGAGTTTGCGACCGCCACGCCGTCCTTGATTTAGCGTCCGAGAGACGAACAAGACAAGGCTGTTATACTCAATTAGTGGCAACAAACGATGCGGCGGCAGTGGAGGCGGTGGCAGCAGCTCACCGTCTCTCGATCCTCTCTCTCAAAGCAATTTTGTATTTAGAATTGGATCCCATTCGCCAAGTGCCTAGAGATTCCTAGAGAGGACACTTCTCTAGGCCTTTGATTTTATGGTCAATGTCTGATACGTGTGGACCACAGAGTTGCAGTGGAGGACCTAGAGATTCCTAGAGAGGACTCTTCTCTATCCATTTGAAGGTCCTCCATTATGATTGTATGGTGATCTCCTGGTAGATGTGGACCATAGAGTTGGGCAATAGATATCTGTGGACCATAGAGTCATGCTTCTATTCGATGAAGCTTAGGATCGTATTGGCCGTTTTCACCATCGCATGACGACTTGGTCTCAATCCTCCTTCAAAGTGACCCCCTGTGATCTCCCGGCGACACTAGGTTTTCCTTCGCGGTTCCTCTTTCGGCGCCTCCGCTAAGCCTCCTTCTTCATCTCTCAGGACTCATTAGGCTCTGATATGGGAGAACTGACAAACGGAGTCATGCAAAGTGGGAGTTTAATTGCAAGGAGGCTTTCCTTTTTGCTTCTTCTTTTATGGCTTGTGTTCACATCTGCCGCCTCCAGATGCGAAATATCGGAGGCGGCGGAAAGTGGAGGGGGCTGAACTAAGTCGGGAAGAGGATGCTTTTGTTTGCAATTTTCACTCTTTTGCTTTTTGTGACCCTTCTTCTGCCATGCAGGAATACATAGG
>NW_024826769.1:0-1545 GCF_019175285.1 Sceloporus undulatus
GGGATTCTAGGTTTCTTAGACTCAGGAAGGCTATACATGTTCAGCAAATTTCTTTTCAGAATGTTGCATGCTTAATTGGTGGTTTTCCAAGCTTTCATGTGTATTTATGTATGGAATCAAAGGAAAGCTTGTGTCTTTAAAGTCTAGGGTTTTCCACTCACTGGCAATGTTAAGTCAGTCTACCATTATGGAAAGTGAAATTAATTTCCTTTTTGACAACATTCTGTTATCTTCAGAAATAGATAACAATAATAGTTTTCAACATGGTTTCACTTCTTGACATGATTTCATGACAAGTAATAGAAGATATAATAGCTGTGACAGCCAGCCAACATTCATTTACTTTTTTACAGTAGAACTGTCAGTGGATATAAACTTCTTCACAAACTCTCCAGCACACGGCAGAAACTGGACTTCATCTTTTTGTAGAGAGATCTTATAGCACCTTTGAGACTAGTTCAACTTAACAGGTGTAACGTGCCATCTGAATAGAATTTTTATTGGATTTTCTTTCACTGCAGCACAAATTATTTTCATGAAGTTCACCTTGTAGCTGTTGTACTGCACATCAGAAACCATTCTGAATTCTTCTCTTTTTCCCCAGGAGCCATGATAAGTTTGTTAAAGATAAAATGCCCAGTGGATATGTTCATTGATACTGCAGGCTACAATGTCTTCTTTGCATCAGTTTGACATTTGTCCTTTTGTTTACACAGTCCTGCAACGTGCTGATCAGAAAGTCATTGCAGCAATTGAAAAGCTAGTCGAGAACATGGTCTCTGGTACGCTGTCGGGAAAAGAGAAAGCTGGGCTGAGAAGCAAACCAGAATATTGGTGAATGTTTTTTATTTATTTCTTATATGGGAAGTGATTTGGGGTGGGTTGAAGGAGTATGGATGGGAATTCTTTCTTATTCTTTTCTTTCTTTTTTTCTTTCTTTCTTTCTTTCTGATTCCTTTCTTATTCTTTCTTTCCTCTTACTTATTATGGCCAAAATCTTGTTCTCTGTGTTTACTCATATGCATAGTTCCTGGAAGATATGGGATAGAAGGGGCATGCAATAATAAGGGGGTGGGCCTGAGGGCCACACTTTGGCCCATCCTGACTAGACTTGCTCAATACCAACTTCTTTTCCCGATAAAAAAGGTTTTTGCGTGATGAGGAAAGCCTGGAGCACAAGTATTACAAGCTAAAACTGTCTGAGGTGGAGAGACTGATGGCCAAGGAAGGCACGAAGGAGGAAGAAAAAACAACCAGGCCATGCGAGTCAGATGCCTTGCGCAGGGTTCTGTATGCTAGGAAAATAGCCAGCCTCAAGAAGAAGTTCTTCAGGGAGAGGAGACCTGGAATCCTGCAACGGGCTGCTCAAGCCAAGAAAGCCAAAAGAGTGACAGTGGGGGCCCAGACGCTTCTCTCTGCTGGGATGATGCTGAAACCACAGTCTCTGGCACCACAGAGCACCCAGAGCCCTGAGGGTGCACCAGCAGGCCCTTCGTCTGACACAGCCAGCACTTCTGCATCTACTGTCAGTCCTGAAGAGGCATC
>NW_024826770.1:0-1545 GCF_019175285.1 Sceloporus undulatus
CCAGCTAGTAAAATTTGGGCTTGGCAATACAGCTGTTAAGTGGATTTGTCACTGATTTACCAACTGAACCCAAATGGTGCCATTTGCTTCCCTTCCCAGTCCAATTTGCAGCCTCCTCTTCCATTTAAGAAACACCTCATTTAACACCACTTCCTTCCCTTCTCAATCCAATGTTAAAACCTCTCTTCCAGCACCTGAGAATCAGTGTTAGGTGGTTGGAAGAGGTCCAGAGAAGGAGGGACAGAAGTAATGTTTTCCTCTTTAGATCCTTTGTTATAATCCCCTACTACATTTTCCCCCATCATATCCATGGGTCATATCAAAATCCGTGATTTTGACCCTGAAACCTTCCCTCGTCTTATACATGAGGTTGACTTGTACATGAGTACATATGGTATATATTAAAAAGCCTGCCTAATTAAAAATGTTTTTGCTTGCCAGCAAAAGGAAAGTAGGGAGGGGGCCAGTCTAGCCTGCCATGGAAGGGAGTTCCAGAGGGTGGGACACACCTTATATATTTTAAAAGAAACATCGAACACTAATGATCACACAAGGAAGCCTCCAAGCAGCTCACACAAACACATAGCCTTCTTGTAACAGACCTAACCCAACAAAATCTGCCAAAAGACTCACCAGAGCTGGGGAGGCTTAAACCAACAGACGCAAGGTCATCTTATGCTGCCTCTTCCACCACGCTCAACCAAAACAACTGTTGGCCTGTTTGCTAAGCTCCTATTCATTGAGCATCAGGTACTGCTTCAGTGGCTGCTAGTTCCTCCTCCCAGCCATACTGTTTGAGTTCATATCCAGGTATTGTCAGGGATAGTAGTGCCTATGCGATTGACTCCTTCTTGTGCTCTGGTTTCTTTTTCTCGTGGCTCTATACACCATCTCCCAGTCCATCTCTCCATTTGCCTGCCATGGGTGGGATACAGATCGCCCCTTTGGGGTGGCCTGCACCTGCCCCTTTCCCAGATCGGGGCCTAAGCTGCCACAGCAACAGCCCCGGAGGCCCCAATCTGCTGCTTTTCCAAGCCTCGGGGAAGTGGCAAAACACGTAAAGGCCGCGCCAGCGATACGTGGCGCGAAAGGAGCTCCGTTTTTGAGCTCCTTTTGGCACTGCTGAAAGGGCACCGCAAGCTCCCTTCAGCAGCGCCAGTACGTAATGGCCGCGCCACACCGTTTGGACACAACATGGCTGTTACGTCAAAATGGCGGTGCCCATGTAGACAGGGCACCACCATTTTGACATACTGAGTACATACTAGGGTTAGGGAGCATCTGAAAAGGACACTCCAAGGCAACCCTAGCACGTACTGAGTACCTGCTTTTTGGCCCATCTGTGCAGGGCCATAGTTAATAGAGACCCGCTTTGCTTATTTGTAACATTTTACATTGCATTACAGAATCATAGAATCATAGAGTTGGAAGAGATCACGAGAGTCATCCAGTCCAACCCCATTCTGCCATGCAGGAACTCTCAATCAAAGCATCCCCGACAGATGGCCATCCAGCCTCTGTTTAAAGACCTCCAAGGAAGGAGAT
>NW_024826771.1:0-1544 GCF_019175285.1 Sceloporus undulatus
TACTGATAACCCCGTGCCCCATGCCTCCGGATGATCTCTCCCAGCAGTTTCATGTAAATGTTAAAGAGTGTGGAGGACAGAATGGCTTCCTTGAGGGACCCCAGATGTAAGGGCCCTCCTGTCGGAGCACACATCCCCCAGCTGCACCATCTGGAACCTCCCAGAGAGATAGGATCGGAACCACTGGAGCGCAGTGCCTCCGATTCCCAGCTCCACTAGGCGCTCCAGAAGGATACCATGGTCAATGATATCGAAAGCCGCTGAGATGTCCAAGAGCACTAACAGGGACACACTACCCCTGTCCATGCCCAGACGGCGATCATCGACCAAGGAGACCATGGCGGTCTCAACCCCGTAACCCGCCCGAAAGCCAGTTTGAAATAGGTCTAGATAATCCATTTCATCCAAGATCGATTGAAGCTGGATTGCAACCGCCCTCTCAATCACCTTCCCCAAAAATGGCAATAGCGATACTGGCTGATAATTATTATGCATCAGGGGGTCAAGGGAGGGCTTTTTTAGCAAAGGTTTTACAATGGCCAATTTTAAGCTAGATGGAAATTGCCCATCCCTCAATGAAGTATTAATTATACGGTGTAAGATGGAAGTTACTACCGTACCCCCCTGAGCCGCTAGCCATGAGTCTTCCTAACACTTCTAAGGATCTTGTCCACATCATCGGTATCTACAGACTCAAAGTGATCCAGTATAATCGAGTCCACGGAGGCTCTGGATACCTCTACTTTGGTTTCTGCACTAATACTGGCGTCAAGACCTTCCCTTATCTGAGAGGTTTTATCCACGAAGAAGTTGTTAAATTGGTCACAGCAGGATGGTTCTAAAATAGGGTTCAGGGCAGGGGGGAGCTGAGTAAGCTCCCTCACTACCCTGAACAGCTCTGCTGGATGTGACTCCGCGGACGCGATACGTGCACCAAAGAACGAGTTCTTTGCTGCATCTATTGCCTCTCCGTAGTCCTTCAAAAGACAGTCTAGGAGAGCCTTGTCGGGTAAGCGCTGGTGTGCCCACCAGTCATGCTCTAGCCGCCGCAGCACCCGCTTCCTTGCCCGGAGATCTTCCGTGTACCAGGGCTTCTTTTTGGAAGCAGGCCTAAGATGACGCTCGGGAGCGATACTGTGTATAGCCCTGGAGAGATCGATGTCCCAGATGTTAGTCAGGGCATCAACAGAATCGCCGTCATTCCCAACCATATACCCCTTTTAGGTTCCATCAGCCTTCAAGGGTGGGCCATTCTAATGGGTCCGCCACCCCCGGGAGGGATCTGAGTAGATGCCTTGATTTTTGCCTCCACCAAGAAATGGTCCGTCCATGACAAGGCAGAGATGTTAGTTATTTCCGCCCACGGAATCTCCATGTCCGTACAAAAGACCATATCAAGCGTATTACCTGCAGAATGCGTAGGCCCCGTGACCAATTGAGATAGGCCCATGGCTGTCATGGTATCCATGAACTCCTGAGCCGCACCAGATGGATTATAGTTGGCTACGAAGGGGATGTTGCAGTCCCCCAGGACCAAAAGCCTG
>NW_024826772.1:0-1544 GCF_019175285.1 Sceloporus undulatus
TATATATTCCTGACTGAGACTATGGTTTTAAAAAGGCAGCTTAAAGGAAAGATTTTCAGACTGTCTCTGAATGGGTATTTCTAGCCTTATTTACCTCAACAGAAAAATAACAAACTGTCTTAAATGAACATCAGAAACAGATATCTATGTTATGATACAAATTTTTACATCTACCTGTAGTGTTTCTTGCACCATCTTTCCATGTATCCGGTGTAATTACAGTACCCAGTTTTCTCTCACCTACAGAGAAGCAGAAAAACGCACAATAAAAGCTGTGAAACTAAACATGTTGGAAGCACAGCACAGATTTTGTTAGGCCTATTGGCAACTAGTAATACAAAGTATCTCATTTTTTAAATTCTGCCATCTTGTGATGCTGTGCCCACCCATAACTGTCCATAACGTGGCTGGTTCTTCCCCCTCTCTCATATCCCACACATATGCGTCAGCAAGTGGTATTCCAAGTACAGTAGGCCCTCCACATTTGTGGGTCTGACTTTTGCAGATTTGATTATTCATGGATTGTTTGCTGCTGTCTCTGAGGCTGTCCTGTGCCAATTTTAATAGGGACTGCAAGACTGAGATATTGCAAACGAAGCTTGTAAGTCCCTATTAAAAATGGCATAGGACAGCAGTGGAGACAGTGGGAAGCCCCATCAGCCATCAGCTTCTGCCTTGCAAAGGAACACTGCCACCTCAAAGGCATCTACAGGAGGTTGAATCTGCAGATTTTACTTTTTGTGTGTGTTAAATATGGGGGTTTTTTTGGGAGTGGGGGGAGTCTAGTTCCTGGTTTTTCCACTTTCATGAGGGTCCTGTGCCCGTAACCCCAGCGAATGTGGAGGGATGACTGTACATGCCTCTGATTCTGGAAACAATGTGCAGCCATCATAAGCAAATGGTAGCCATTTCTTCTATTTTATCAATTTTATATATTGCATCCAGCTCTATTAGTAAATGAACAGCTAATTCATAACATTCCATTCTATATGTTGTTGTTCTGTGTCTTCAAGTCATTTCCAACTTACCAGCATTATTGTCTTTGCTAATGATCTGTGCCTTTTCATGATGTGGCCAAAATCCGACAGCCTCAATTTAGGTCCAAAACACATTGCAGAAATAGTCCAGTTTGAGATTGCTTTAACTGCCCGGGCTCAGTGCTAGGGAATTCTGGGAACTGTGGTAGTTTTGTGAGACATTTAGCCTTCTCTGTCAGAGAGCTCTGGTGCCCCAACAAACTACAATTCCCAGGGTTCCCTAGCACTGAGCCATTGGGCAGTTAAAGCGGACACAAACTGTATTATTTCTGCAGTGTGTTTTTGGACCTAGTCATCTTGGTTTCCAGGGATTGTTCAGGTTTGATCTGTTCCAGAACCCATTTCTTTGTCTTCTTGGCTGTCCATGGAATCCTCAGCATCTTTTCCAGCACCTCATATTTTGGCCACATCATGAAAAGGCAGGAATAATTATACCATAATAATAACAATAACACTACCATAATAATAATAATAATAATAATAATAATAATAATAATAATAATAATA
>NW_024826773.1:0-1544 GCF_019175285.1 Sceloporus undulatus
GATCTCTTTCTTTCTCACTCACTCACCTTTTTATTGCTCCATTCTAACTGGGAATTATATTTGCTCTTAGAATAGATGTGAACATTTGCTGTACAAATTCATTAATTCACAAAAATGATTTAGTTTGGCTTTATATATGGATAAGCCATTCCTCAGTGACAGTGTGTGTTTTGATATGTACTTGAGAGAATTCTCCACAGGGCCTAGAAGAATATTAAAAGCAGGTATTTTTGCAACAGAATGCATAGATATCGGTTCCCTTGTTGACAGCTGTACCTTTTCACACCAGTAAACAGCTTGGAAAAGGAAGCATTTGTTAATTGGTCAATTTGATAATTGATGACCACTCTTTAACATAGTGGATAGTACTATGAATAGTGGCACAAATGCATTGTTACCTGCAAAGCCTAATGCAGCTCAGTGTGGTGTGACTGAACAAAAATAGGAAATAATTCAAAAGGGCTTTGGAGTGCCAATTATTTTCAAAAATATTTTGAGACCTTGAACAAATCAAGCCTGAACTCTCCCTAGAAAGTAAGTCGTCATAAACTGAGGCTATTACACTTTTGTTGTGTCATGAGAAGACATGACTCCCTAGAAAAGACTTTGGACCTTATCATATGGAGGCACTTATGTGGGTAAAACATTGCTGAACTGTTGCAGAAGCTCAAAGGTAGGATTGTCCGTCATGCTTCTAAAATGTCATTGAGCTTCCCACTTTCCTTCTGTCGATGAAGCTTTCACAAAGAAGCCATTTTTTGAATAGTGGATATCTTGATATTAAAAAAATGGCTTCCCTGTGAACGCATTGTCAACGGAAGGAAAGCGAGAAGTCTTGATAACGTTTTAGAAGTGCGATGGACGATCCTACCTTCACACATCTGCAACAGTTCAGCAATGTTTTACCCACATAAGTGCCTCCATGTGATAAGGTCCAAAGTCTTTTCTAGGGAGTCATGTCTTCTCATGACACAACCAAAGTGTAACAGCCTCAGTTTATGACGACTTGCTTTCTAGGGAGAGTTCAGGCTTGATTTGTTCAAGGTCTCAAAATATTTTTGAAAATAATTGGCACTCCAATGCCCTTTTGAATTATTTCCTATTTTTGTTCAGTGACACCACACTGAGCTGCATTAGGCTTTGCAGGTAACAATGCATTTGTGCCACTACTCATAGTACTATCCACTATGTTAAAGAGTGGTCATCAATTATCAAATTGACCAATTAACAAATGCTTCCTTTTCCAAGCTGTTTACTGGTGTGAAAAGGTACAGCTGTCAGCAAGGGAACTGATATCTATGCATTCTGTTGCAAAAATACCTGCTTTTAATATTCTTTTAGGCCCTGTGGAGAATTCTCTCAAGTACATATCAAAACACACACTGTCACTGAGGAATGGCTTATCCATATATAAAGCCAAACTAAATCATTTTTGTGAATTAATGAATTTGTACAGCAAATGTTCACATGTATTCTAAGAGCAAATATAATTCCCAATTAGAATGGAGCAATAAAAAGGTGAGTGAGTGAGAAAGAAAGAGATC
>NW_024826774.1:0-1544 GCF_019175285.1 Sceloporus undulatus
AAACCATATGTGATAAAATGGGAGAAAGACAGTTTGTTTGTTCATTTCTTTTAAGATAGGGTGCTGGAGAAGAGTGCTGAGAAGAGAAATAAATGGGTTCTTGAACAGATCAAGCCCAAATTATCCTGGAAAATGGGATTACTAAACTGAGGCCATTATACTTTGGCCATATCATGAGAAGGCATGAATCATTAGAAAAATCAATGATGCTAGGTAAGGCAGAGGGAAGCAGAAAGAGAAGATGACCACATGCCAGATGGATGGATTCCATCAAAGAGACCACAGGCCTGAGCCTGTAGGACTTGAGCAGAGCAGTGAAGGAGAGGGAGTCTTGGACATGTCTCATTCACAAGGTCACCAGGAGTGAAGGTGAACTCAAAGGCAGTTAACAACAACAAGAAGAAGGAGAAAATGAAAAGACAGTATGTTAATCGAGAAATGGTGAACTTTTGGCAAACCAGCTACTTTAGCCAGTTGATACCATTGCCTATGTTGGGTGGAATTTACAGAGGTTGCCAGCCAAAACCTATAGAGGGCCATCACTTATGTAAGGTAAGTGGTTCTGCTCCTCAGTCATTTGCAAAGGCATGCCTTCCAATTTGAAACTGCCACTGGTACATCTAGAACTGGATCTAAGAGCTGATTTTCAGGCCTTGCAGCTCAGGTCAAATGACTACCCAGAATGCTGCAGGTTATGTGGAAATCTTGAAATATGCCCAGCATCAACACTAAATTGATATGGGCCTGCCAGCATCCATTGGGGCTAACATCAGCCTTCATTTCTTCTTGTTTACTTAAAACTTTTATAGTCAGGGTTGAGGCATAGGCAATTTTCCAAAGCAGCCTTCACAGAATAACCTGGAAGGCAGACATTTGGCAAATATGCTGTTCCACACCTGCAACTTTCTTCTCCCACTCATGATGGAAGTGGCTTTGGCTGCCTTCTCTTGAAGCTTCTGTGCAACCATGGAAAAGCTTCACTATGCTAATGTAACAGGTCAATATTCTAGCATAGTATATAACAGGATTATGGCTATTATCCTTACCACACGAGGGCCTTTTGAGCGTCATTCCGCAATGACCAATCCGATTGAACGTCACTTCGCAATGAGCATCCACAATCGCGCTCTTTCATTTCGCTTTGCCAATGCGATTCCACGTAATTTCGCGTCATTCATCCTCACCTGGGCGGGCTTCCAGATCGGCCAAAATGCATCGGTCAACGCGTATTGATGTGAAGGGGGGCCAGTGCGGATTGGAGGACCCCACCAGCCGAATAATGCGTGTTCGCCGATGCGGATCGGCAGCTTTGCGCATGCTCTGTGGGTCTCTGAACGGGGCGCAACATGTTTAACTTCCGGGGTGAATAGTGAGGTCACAGTTGCTGCCTTTTCTCCCCTCCTCCTCCTTCTCCTCCGCTGCTGCTGAGAGCGGAGAGCGAGTGAGGCATCTCCCTGCCCACTGCCTGCCTGCCTTCTGAGAGGCTCCCCGCTGCTCTCCGCGATGATTCTCCTCCTCGGGGCCAGAGGCAGCCGGTTCTGCTG
>NW_024826775.1:0-1544 GCF_019175285.1 Sceloporus undulatus
TCCCAAGGCCTTGCCGGGCCGCATTCGGCCCGCGGGCCGCAGGTTGCCTACCCCTGTCCTAGAACAACAAAGCAAATATGATATACTAGGTTGAAACCTAGTGGGATGAGTCTCATAATTGGAATGTAGCAATAGGAAAGAGGAGGAATAGCATTATATATCAGGGATGTTTACATTTGGGAGGAGATCCAGAATCCTGGAAATCAGGTGGAGAGCATCTGGATAAAAATTAAAGGGGAAGGAAGCAACAGGGATGTTCATCTAAAAACATTTAGAAGGGAATACCATAATCACAAAAAATCAACATGGGTTTCTCAAAAACAAGTCATGCCAGACTAATCTTATCTCTTTTTTGTTGATAAAATTACCAGTTTGATAGATGAAAGGAATGCATTTCAGTAAGGCCTTTGACAAGGTTCCCATGACATTCTTACAAACAAGCTTGTAAAATGTGATTTAGACAATACAAATGTTAGGTGGATTTGTAATTGGTTGACCAGCCAAACCCAAAGGGTGCTCAGCAATGGCTCCTCTTCATCCTGGAGAGAAGTGACCAGTGGGGTGCCAGTGCTATTGAACATCTTTAGCAATGACTTAGATGAAAAAATAGGAAGCATGCTCATCAACTTTTCAGATGACACCAAATTAGGAGGAACAGCTAATACCCCAGAGGACAGCATCAAAGTACAAAATGACCTTACTAGATTAGAAAGTAGAGCCAAAGCTAATAAAGATAACAAAATGAATTTCAACACAGAGAAATGTAAAGTACTGCACTTAGGACATACATACATACATACATACATACATACATAAATATAGGATGGGGGACACCTGGCTGAATGAGACTATGTGTGAAAGGGATCTAGTAGTCTTAGCAGACCACAAGTTGAACATGAGTCAACAGTGTGATGCTGCAGATAAAAAGACCAATGCAATTCTAGGCTGCATCAACAGAAGTATGATGTCTAGATCAAGGGAAGTACAGCGTGCCTGCGCCATACGCGGTCTTGAGCGTACGCGCTCAAGCCGTGGGGAGCGTGCAGGGTGGAAGGGATGGGGCGTCCCATTCAATTGAATGGGGCGCACGCCCGTGGTGCCCTATGCGCCACCATGCCACTGCACCGCTGTGCACGAGCCCCATTGTTTCCAATGAGGCTTGAGCATAGGCGGGATTCGCCTTATGCGTTGGGTTCCGGAACGGATCCCTCGCATAAGGAGAGGGCCAACTGTAATAGTGCCACTCTATTCTGCCTTGATCAGGCCTCACCTAGAATACTGTGTTGACTTCTGGGCACCACAATTCAAAAAGGATGTTTAGAAACTGGAGCGTATCTAAAGGAGAATGACTTAAAATGGCTTCTGAGGAGAGGTTTAGGGAACTGGGTATGTTTAGCCTTGAGAAGAGATGGTTAAGAGGTGATATGATAGCCTTGTTTAAATATTTGAAAGAATGTCATGTTGAGGATGTAGCAAGCTTGTTTTCTGCTGCTCTAGAGAATAGGACCTGGAACAATGGACGCAAGTTACAGGAAAAGCGATTC
>NW_024826776.1:0-1544 GCF_019175285.1 Sceloporus undulatus
ATGGAGGACATGCGAAAAAATTTGCTGATTTTTAAAAAAAATGTTAAGATAAATGCATGTTTCTGAGGCTTCTATAGACAATTGTCCCACCATGCCCCTCGCACAAGAGGCCAAAGGCCCCGGCAGCAATCGGCAGCAGGACCGGGCTGGGGCCAGTCCCAAGGCCTCGCTGGACCGCATCCGGCCCGCGGGCCGCAGGTTGCCTACCCCTGGTCTAGATAATCCGTTTCATCCAAGATCGATTGAAGCTGGATTGCAACCGCCCGCTCGATCACCTTCCACAAAAATGGCAATAGTGAGATTGGCCGATAATTATTATGCAACAGGGGGTTGAGGGAGGGCTTTTTTAACAAAGATTTTACTATGGCCAGTTTCAAATTAGTTGGAAATTGCCCGTCCCTCAAAGATGTATTAATAAGCCGATGTAACAATGAAGTCACAACCAGCCCCCCCCTGTGCCACTAGCCATGAGGGACAGGGATCGAGAGAGCATATTGTCTTCCTAACACTTCCAAGGATCTTGTCCACATCCTCGGTACTGACAGACTCAAACTGATCCAGTATAACCAAGTCCACGGAAGCTCTGGATGCCTCTACTCTAGGTTGTGCTCTAATACTGGCCTCAAGACCTTCGCTTATCCGAGAGATTTTATCCGCGAAGAAGTTGTTAAAATGGTCACAGCAGGCCTTAGAAGGTTCAAGGATCTGGATCGGGGCAGGAGGGAGCTGAGTTAGCTCCCTCACAACCCTGAACAACTCTGCCAGATGCGACTCCGCGGACGCGACACGTGCACCACAGAACGAATTCTTAGCTGCACGTATCGCCTCTCCGTAGTCCTTCAAAAGATGGTCTAGGAGAGTCTGGTCGGATAAGCGCTGGTGTTTCCGCCAGCGGTGCTCTAGCCGTCGCAGAACCCGCTTCCTTGCCCAGAGATCTTCCGTGTACCAGGGCTTGCTTTTGGAAGCAGGTCTGAGAGGGTGCTTGGGAGCGATACTGTGTATAGCCCTGGAGAGATCGGTGTCCCAGATGTTAGTCAGGGCATCAACAGAATCACCGTCAGTTCCAACCATATACCCCTCTAGGGCTTCTTGGAACCTTTTGGGTTCCATCAGCCTTCGAGGGTGGACCATTCTAATAGGTCCGCCACTCCCGGGAGGGGTCTGGGTAGAAGCCTTGATCACTGCCTCCACCAGGAAATGATCCGTCCATGACAAGGGGGAAATATTAGTTATTTCCACCCACGGATTTTCCATGCTCGTACAAAAGACCATATCGAGCGTATTACCCGCAGAATGCCTTGGACCTGAGACCAGTTGAGACAGGCCCATGGAAGTCATGGTATCCATGAATTCGCGAGCCACACCAGATGGAACATCGCTGGCCGCGAAGGAAATGTTGAAGTCACCCAGGACAAGTAGCCTGGGTGATTCCAGCAGTACCTCCGAGACCAGCTGTGTCAGCTCGTTAAGGGAGTCTGTTAGCGCATGGGGTGGCCAGTACACCAACAAAATCCCTAGACTGTCCCTGGCCTTCAGGGTCAAGT
>NW_024826777.1:0-1544 GCF_019175285.1 Sceloporus undulatus
GATACCCCACGCTAAGGGGCATTTCCTTGTGCAAGCCTCGACATGGATTGTGACAGAATCGGGCCCAATATGAACTTCATGTGGAAGAATCGATTTTAAATCTGGGTTAAAAGGTAATGTGAATGGGCCCTCAGAAATGTATGAAACTCAGTCTACAGGAAAATCACATCCCGATAGATTTATAAGTATGCAAGTACATATACATACTGACATTTACACATGCGCACACATCTTTGCCATATTGGGATTAGTGCAAAGAAAGATGTAAAATGTAATAACTGCAGAGCAGAACATTTCATTTAATTAACTGTTCCTGTTAATGTTTAAATGGGGGAAATAACTCAGTACAGCTCACCACTTAGGGCAGTTTGTTTCCTATGGTAACTCTAACATCATCTCCCTCTCATGCACTTGCATACACAGAGAGTAATCATTGTTATGGCAGAAGATTTACACAGAACACTAGGAGTGGGAAGGAAGCTGACAATTTTTTAAAATAAAAATGTGAGTATGAAAAAGGCTATTTTTGGCACTGATGTCAAAGTGGACACCTATCTGGGAAGGGGAGGAGGAAGATGCTTAGCACCACAATATAAGAAGAAATTCAGTAACTCAGGAGGAAGCTGGGAGAGGATGGGGAGATGTGTATCTGAATACTGGGGGAGAGGGAGAATAGAAAAGAAAGCTGAAGTAGTAGAAGAAAAAGGACTGTTCAAGTGGGTTCATTGGTACTTTGCCCATATAGGCAAAGTTGCTGTAAATCCCTTCCCCTTTGGTCTTATTTGATTTCATTGCTGACAGTCTGGCAAACATCAGGAAGGCCACTTCCCTTAATTCTGATTGTTGGATGTAAAGTATAAGGTCTCTAACAAGCTCTGGTGTTTTGAAACAACAAGCATCATCATGTTATGTAATATGTGGTATTCTGGAATAAAAGACAGTATTTTGAATTAGGGAACATATGGCATCCCAACCACTGTCCCAACCTCTGTTCAGTTTGGCAATCAGAAGGAGATGTTATTTCACTAACTGGTCTGTCCACCTTATTTGTGTGTGATGGGATAGTGGTGTATGAAATACGTACATGTACATTTTGATTTTGATTGAACTGAAATGTTTGTATAGTAGGTGTCCTTTATTTCTAAAAGACATAGCAAATGGAAGGGAGAAAATTATAACTCACATGTACATGTGGAGTTATATTTATTTAAAACTTCCATTCAGGATGCCATTGTGGTGCTCGGAATCTTGAGCCAGCCAATCAGGAGCCAGAGACTCTGAACCAATCAGAGGCCGTCTGGAGCTATAAAGATTTGGGGGCAGTTGAGAAGGGGGTTAGAAGTCGAAGTTAGAAGTCGAAGGGGGTTGGTTGAGTGAGGTTGGGAAAAGACTGGTCCCGAGGAGGGCTATAGTCTTGAAGTCCCTGAGGGGACAGGGTGTTAAAAGAGTAAATTTGATCTTTTAGACCAAAGGAAGGTCTAAAGATTGGGAAAAGAGTGGCATCTGAAATAAGAGTTGCTAGAAACCTCTACAATTGATTGATT
>NW_024826778.1:0-1544 GCF_019175285.1 Sceloporus undulatus
GACGTGGTAACAGTTTTGGAGGACCCAAATCGGGGCAGAGAACCGCTGCTACAGGAGCTAAACAAATTCGGCAAATTCACAGGACTGAAAATCAATAAAGACAAGACAGTGTTGATAACTAAAATATGACTGGAGAAGAGGTAGAGGAATGAAAGAGGAAACCGGGCTTCCAAGTAGGAAAGAAACTGAGGTGCTTAGGAATTGGGATTTCTAAAGACAATAATTATTTAGGGGAATGGAAAGACATAAGAGAAAATTTAAGGAGATGGAGCTGGTTAAATCTTTCACTACTAGGAAGAATTGCCGTAATCAAAATGGCAGTTCTACAGAAAATTATGTTTCTGCTACAAAATTTGCCAATAGAGATTAAGGATAAGATATTATTATTATTATTATTATTAAACTTTATTTCTATAGCGCTGTAATTATACACAGCGCTGTACAAAGTTGGTAAAATTAGGAGTAGATAAAAGCCTGCCCAAGGCGTACATTCTAAGATAATAACAATTAAAAGAGGAATAGATAAAATTACCATCTAGAAAGGAAAAAACAGATTAAAAACATCAAATATCAAACAAATCACATCACATCAACTATTGTCAGACAGCCAGATAACAATCACAAATTCCCTGAGAACGCTTCCCTAAACAATATGGTTTTCAGCTCTGTCTTAAAGCTGGTTAGGGAAGTGATGAGCCGTGCATGCGGAGGAAGAAGGTTCCAGGAATGAGGGGCAGCTAGAGAGAAGGGACGGATCCGGGATGGGGCAGAGAAGATCCTGGGCTGAGAGAGGAGATTTTGGCTACCAGAGCGGAGAGTGCGAGTAGGGATGTAGGAAGAGATATTTAAAGGTTGAGAAGCCAAGCTAAAATAATTCATATGGAAAAGACACAAACCTCGGATTAAATGGGAGGAGCTCAAAGATGCTTCAGAGAGAGGGGCTATTTGCTCCCAGACTTCAGATTATATTATTGGGCATGTAATCTAATTTGGATCCAAAAATGGATTAAATTAGAGGACAAAGAAATGCTTGATCTAGAGGATGTGCAGTTAAGATTTGGTTGGCAGGCCTTCTTATGTTATGAGAAGTTGGGGATGAATAAAGATTTCAATAATCACCCAATGAGGAAATCTTTACTACTCACTTGGAACAAGATTAAAAAGACATTTTGTTTTAATTTACCACTTCGGACATCGGCCCAGAAGGCACTCTTCGGTAGATGGATAAGCATCAGTAATCAGCTCACTTACAAACATTGGCTTAAGAAGGATCAATCAGGGAATTGGATGATAAGATCTAGGGAAGAGATTAACAAGGATGGACATAATAGACAGTGGTTTAATTCCTACCAGCTAAAACAAAGATTTCTGGTAGACAACAAAACAATAGGGATCGAAGCTAGACTAAACGGATTGGATGATTTGTTCTGGCAACCTGATAAGAAAAAGATATCCAAAGGACACAAACTACTGTTGATCAGGAATATGGAACAGGAGACTGTAAAAGAGTATATGGGGAAATGGGCGCAGGATATGGGATGCAA
>NW_024826779.1:0-1544 GCF_019175285.1 Sceloporus undulatus
TTTTTTTCTGTTTCCTAGCAGCTATGAAAGCCTGGCCTAATTTTGGGTGTAATAAATATTTTTTATCCTTCAATCTTATGTGGGTTTCTTGGCTACAACATATTTCCGCTTTTTCTTTCTCTAATACATGAAATGTTTGCCTTCGCTTGTGGGGTGTGTTCATTCCACGCACATTCCATGAGATAAGCTTCATAATATAACTAGTCTTGTTCTTCTTCTGATTCCGGTTCTTTCTCTTCTATTTCCTCTTCTGGGTTCAATAAATTTGTGTCTCCAGTTGCACCTAGTAGTTCTCCCGACCCGAGCTGGGGTTTTTCCTTATTCTTCTTCTTCTTTTTTTTCTTTGAATCCATTCTTTTTCCCTTCTGTGTCTGTGTCTGCTTTCCTTGTAATTTCTTCCAATAATCTTTTTGCCTTATCAATTGTGTTGATTTTCTGATTTTTCTCTTTCCAGTAGACCCACAAGCCTTCTGTTATGTCCCATTTATATCTTATATATTTTTCCTGCAGAATTTTTGTCAAGAAATAATATTCCCTACGTCTACGGAGTATCTGAGAGGGAATGTCTCGGTATATTTTAATTTCAGTTTCTTCTATTTTTAACATTTTCCCAAAGCTTTCATTCACTACCTTATCCCTTACCCTTTCTTTCAGAAAATAAACCACAATGTCCCGAGGCAACTCCTTCTTCTTAGCTATGCTAGAGCTGACCCTATAGATCTTGTCTGTCTCCGCCTCCATATAATCTACCGTTACTTCAGTAATTTCTGCTAAGAAAGGAAGAATAATTTCATAAAGATTTTCCCCCTGCTTTTCTTTTAAGCCTCTTATTTTTAGACATTTTTTCCTAATATTCGCTTCCTTAATTAGCTCTTTTTCAGCATCCACTCTTTGTTTCATTTCAATTTCTTTTGTCTTTTCATCTAGTGTTTCAGTCTTTTGCTTCAGTTCTGCCACATCTGTATGTAGCATTTTTAAATCATTATTCATAGCAGTAATTGTTGCCTTTAATTCATCTATCTCTTTCTTAAAGTCCGCTCTCATTTCACTTCTAGAAGTCTTCAACTCTTGTCTAAAGTTTTTTCCCATTCTTTCTATAGCTTCTAATATTCTCTCATTGGGCTCTACTGGTTTGGATTCTATTGAAGGTCTTCCAGCCTGAGCTGTGGAGCTCCCTTGCATTTGTTTTTGAGCCGTTAATCTAGTGACCACAGACATTTTTGATTCAGATAATATCTTTGGTGACACCAAACTTAAAAACCCGCTCTTTACCCCACCATACAATTCTTTATAACTTATATAATCTCTATCATAAATCTCAGGTCACTGTAACTTGTTATACAATATCTTTATAAAGATTAGATTAGAACTTAAATCCTCTTCTTCCAACCTCTCTATATTTATTTGCTCCTTAACCCTGACTTCATATATATTCCAATCCCAAGAGAATGAATTGTCTATATTTTCTTAGGATATACCCCAAAATTAAATTATTCCCTTTATGGATTTATACAAACCTTATACAGACCTTATCAATAATGAAA
>NW_024826780.1:0-1544 GCF_019175285.1 Sceloporus undulatus
TCTTTCTCCACACAGTCAATATTCTAACAATAAATAAATATTCTAACATGATATAAAACTTTACGAACCCTCAGTTTTTGTCCCCATCACCAATTTCAGTATAAATGTCAGGTCTAACTTACTATTCTTCGATGTCAGTCCAGTTACAGGCAGACACTCTGTTTGTTTTCACGGCTAAGCACCTCAATGCACTCACCAACACCAATTGTCACAGGAACTACTGACTTCTCCCCATTCCAAATCCTCAGCATAAAGATCTGGATAGGTAACGTATCACCATTAACAAAGCCTTACATGTATTAACCACTCCCACCACTGTTACCTAGTTCTTGCATGTGTGCATGAACACTTATATGTATGTGTCTGTGTGTTTTGCTTTCCCCCTAAATAAAATATAAAAACCTATTTCAAATAGTTTTGATTCTGGACCTGCTATAGCTTGGCTGAGTCCAGAGGTCACTATTGCCCCAGTGAAACTATTTCGTTCTATTGAGCTAAGTACCAAATCCCCCTAAAAGCATAGCACTTGCGGATGTCCTCCCCAGACTCCAGCATTTTGGGTAACAAAGGGCCTCTTGAATCAACCATGGAGCTAAGCAAGCTCAGGTAGAAAAGAAACATTAGCAAAACAGCAAGTTTTGTTTCTGCTTTCTTCCCTTCATGGATATTACTCATAGAATCATAGAATAGTAGAGTTGGAAGAAACCACAAGGGTCATCCAGTCCAACCTCCTGCCATGCAGGAACTCTCAATCAAAGCATCCCCGAAAGATGGCCATCTAGCCTCTGTTAAAGACCTCCAAGGAGGGAGACTCCTCTACACTCCAAGGAAGGAGTGTGTTTCACTGTCAAAGAGCCCTTACCATCAGGGAGTTGGTTTGATTCAATAATTCTAAAGTGGAAACAAAGCGCTCTGACAGTGAATTATGAAAGGGCCCTCAGTCTTCACAGGAAGGGCGATGGATTCAGGTTCCTTACCCACAGAGGCCACATTTTCATAATTCTGCATCATCATGGAACTGTACATAAGTCGCTGCTTCTTTGTCAACAGTTTCCATTCCTCTTCAGTGAAATATACCACCACATCCGCAAAGGTCACCTGCAATAGAAAATAGCCCTCATCCAGAGTGACTAAGCAAAAGGGGAGGAAAGCACATGGTGCATCATAAATATTATTTCAACACTTCAGAATTCAGTCCAGGAAATAAACCTTAAATTCTGCAAGCAAGAAAAAAGTTACTGTCTTTGAGACCCAGTTTGTCTCAAATCCTTTCAATATAATATACAATATAATAAAGAATATAATTTAGACCATTTCTGGGATATCGATGATAGATTAGGATACTGACTATCCCAACGTGTATTGTCACCAATGAATTATAACACACTTAGCCATATCTCACCTAATCTAAGAGGCAAATTTCATTTTTAAAAACAGTTCTGGGGAGTACTCTGGGATTGAGGGCCACTGGGCTCACTCTCAATTAAGATACAGATATTATTCCAAATCCCCCAGCATTTCACAGATTTGGAAAGCAAGACACA
>NW_024826781.1:0-1544 GCF_019175285.1 Sceloporus undulatus
CGCTGTGTAAATTTACAGCGCTTTATAAATAAAGGTTAGTAATAATAATAATAATAATTTTAAAAGTGTACATTTTTCTCTGAAGCCTCAGACTCTGCAAATAAGTGTTACAGATCACTACTGCAATGCTCTCACAATAGACTTTCTACTTTTGGTATATGTTTGTTTGTGGACCATTGATCAGAGGATTCCAACCCTCACAGATATAGAGCCTTCCTGAGATATTCGGTGTTCGCTTCCTAACAAAGGGGTTTGGGGCCTCATAAAGGATTTGGGTCAAAAGAGGAGGGCTCTCTAATAGGAGGACCACTAAGACGACGATTGTCCCCCAAACTACACCAAAAGTAGCTCCTTTGGGAGGTTTTAAAATCAAGTGAATGTACATGAACTGAAAAGATATAACCTTATAACTGATCTTAATAACAGGTTCTGACACCTAGTAAGACATCAGAGAGTAGTAGCAGCCTTTTCTCTTGCCAATGGGATTTACAGTGCATTTCCTGGACTGGATCTCCCAGCATCCACAGGGCCAGAGAGAGGAGGGTCCTGCCCTGCATAGGGCTGCCATTTCATGGGTCTTAGGCTTTGGGGATGTGTGCCTTTGGCCAGTGTCCGTGTGGCTGGGGCTCCAGGGCCCCTCAGTCCCTCCTGCCTTGTTCCATATTAACTGCAGGAGGAACCTGTGGGGGTGGGGCAGGGGGTGGGGTCTTACAGCTCTTCTGCCCCCATTGGCCAGAATGAAGAAGGGGAGGAGCTTCTGCCTCTCTATTTAGCTCAGTGTGCGGAAAAGAGAGCGAGGAGCAGAGAGTGAGAAGGGGACAGAGAGAGACAAAGGAAGGAAAGAGAGATAGACAGAAACAAGGAAGGAAGGAGTGAGAGAGAGAGGAGTGGAGAGGGAGCAGAGGGACAAGGCCTGGAAGCCTTGGAAGAAGGAAGGAGCTTCTTTCTGCCTCTCTATTTAGCTCTGCGCACGGAAGAGTTGGCGAGGAGCAGACAGAGAAAAGGAGGGAGGAGTGGAGCAGAAGAAGAAGGCCTGGAAGCGGTAGGCTTCACTGCTGCACTGAGGCCTCCAACTGCCAAACACTGAGGCGGAGGTGGCCATTTTGTGTTCTGGCAGCCATTTTGTGTTCCGGCGGCCATTTTGTTCTGCTTGTGACTGTGGGGAATAATAATAAATAATAAATAATAAAATTTTTATTTATATCCCGCCCTTCCTGCGATCAGGGCGGCTTACAACAGAGATTAAAACAATCCATACAATACAAAAGATTAAAATACAAATACATCAGCCCTCCATTTAAAATAACAGGCATAAAAGCCCCATAGCCCAACCTCTTGGCCACAGAAGAGGAGGGAGGCCCACAGGATTTTATTCGGGGAATGCCTGTTGGAACAGGAAGGTTTTCAGGTCCTTCCTGAATTGGGCCAGGGTGGTAGTCGAGCGGAGCTCAGTGGGCAGCGTGTTCCAAAGGACTGGGGCAGCAGTGGAAAATGTCCTCCGTGTGGTGGAGGCTAACCTAGCCCCAGGCACCTTCAGTAATTGC
>NW_024826782.1:0-1544 GCF_019175285.1 Sceloporus undulatus
GCCCGAACAGACAGGCCAAAATAAAGCTGCTTCGGGTCACTTTGGAGGTATGCTATTTAAATGACACATGCATCTTAAGAGGCCAGAAGCTGCACCAAAGCTGCACTCCAGTCCTTAGGACTGGAACATGGATTTGTCGTGGCTTCCGGCCTCTTTAGAACCTATGCAATATTTAAACAGCATACCTACAAAGTGATCTAAAGCAGCATTATTTTGGCCTGTCTGTTCGGGCTGTAGAGATCTCCAAGGGTCAAGTAATCTTGCCTCTTTAATTATCTGCATCAATGGGGTTGGACTTGTATTTTAGGAGGTTTGGATTCATCAAGATAGGAGTGCAAAACTTCATTAAAATCACCTCCCACCACTATGGAACCAGAAGCCACTTCACTTAGATGGTGTAAAAAAGCTGACAAAAAATGGTGTTGACCTGCTGGGTGAATAGAAGGTACCTAGAGTTTAGTATTGGCCAAAAAATTTCCCCCGTCAGTATTAGGTAACGCTCAACATCATATCTAAATTCATTGCTTATCAAAGAAGGACATACCAGTTTTACATATGAGCAGGAAATCAAGTCTCTGGCCTCCAGAGTCGTAATCCAACCAGGGTTCGATGTCCTGCTCAGGCCTAGAACCTGCTGGGTGACTCTGGGCAAGTCACACACTCTCAGCCTCAGGGATTCCATGGCTTAATGGGGAATCAAAGGTCTCTAGTCTCAAGAGTTGCTGTAGTCCAACTAGGGTTTGATTTCCTGCTCAGCCCTGGAACCCACTGGGTGACCTAAAGCAAATCACACATTCTCAGCCTCAAACCGCAAACCTTGGAATAAATTTAGGCAAAAAAAAAAAAAAAAAGGGGGGGGGGGAACACCATGATAAGATGGCCTTAGGGTCACCATGAGCTAGTGGAAGGCCATGAAGGCACACAACAGGGGAGGATCTGCTATTGTCAAGCCAAACCACACCAAGAAATGAAGACAAGGACCAAGGCCAGGACTCAGTGGTTCCAAAACTGAAGGGAAAGGGGGGAAAACACAATAAACAGGAGGAAGATCCTTAAAAGCCCCCAGGAGTCTGCATTGATGACTGGAGCCATTGCAGGCTGAAATGCAAAGCCATTCCCAGGCACAAAGGCTTAATCCCTAGGAAATGGGGATGTGATTATGGCAATTTCAGGTTCCCCAAAAGAGCAGCAGAAAGAGCTAAGATGGGGGAAGGAGATGGGCTGGAAAAGGGGCCTGTCTCCCCAATGAAAGTCTCCTCCCATGGCCAGATGAATCTATCCTGGAGAAAAACTGGAGGTTCCTTGCTTTAGGTCCAGAGAGATTGGAAAGAGGGAAGGAGTTGACCCAACTTTGGCCATCTCTATGGATTCCCTGACAATCCTCTCCTTCCCAAGCAAGGAAATGAGGTGAGTCGTCGTCTTTCCTGGGCCCCAACACTCTTTGGGGAGATGGGGGTCAGCCATGGCAGGAGGGCAAAGGAGGGCCAGACCCCTTTCCTTCCTTCCTTCCTTCCTTCCTTCCTTCCTTCCTTCCTTCCTTCCTT
>NW_024826783.1:0-1544 GCF_019175285.1 Sceloporus undulatus
TTTTATTCTACTTCATTCATTCAACTGAAGGACAGAGCGCCTCCGAAGTGCCCTGGACACAAAGGTTCCTCATCTGCCACCAACGGAGGTAAGAGTCTGCTCTGAAGGAAAGATGTGCCTCAATGGAGGTGGAAACGTCATGGGTTGATTCCTTCTCATTGCTCCAAATAGGCAGGAAAAACAGACTTGGAATAAGGTTGCCATGATTCCCTTCCACAAAACTAGCACAAAATGTCAGACAAATTGTAGGACTTTTAAGAAAAAATGGACAACAAAAACATTAATTAAAAAACAATATAAATTTGTGCTTCTCACTCATGCTCAAAATGGAGGACATTTTGACATTCTTCCTGGATAGAAGTGTGGGTGGCCTCACCGCAAGTCACACTCTCTCAGCTTTCTCCTCAGCAGAAAGCCATGGCAAACCTCCTCTGAGCAAATCTTGCCAAGCAAACTGCAGGAGAGGTTTGCTTTAAGGCCTCCATGAGGTGGAAAACAACTTGAAGGTACACAATAATCAATAATAAGTAAGTATTGTACCTTTAAGTGCAGCGGAGGGTCTATACTATTACTTTTAGAACAACTTTACAGCTCCTTTAAAGAACTAAAAGTCATCTTACATTCCTTTGACTATTTTGCAGGTCTGTGAATTAGACAGTCGCAGGTGGTAAAAACTAGGTCCCCTCTGTCTTGGAGTTTGGGACCAATGGCTTATTGTGATTGATTTCTATAGTGGGGATGTATCCTAAAATGCTGTATGAAAGCTAAGGATCAGTTTCTTGGCTCATGGAAGAGTCTTTCATTTCCATCTCTCAGCCTGGGCATTTTAAGGGTCCCTATGTATCATAGGCAGACTCTCTTTTAGGGTACCTACCTTCATATATTATGGGGTTTTTTAATCATCCACGTCTAGAAAATATTCAAAAGATATATAAATTCAAAAAAGCGCATGTTGATTTTGCCATGTAGTACAAGACATGGCTGTGTTCGCCTGGAAAATGAGTTTGCAAAGGGATCCCTATCTCCTTTTTGGTTGTTGATTCAGAGCTGCTGTGGATTTCTGTCTTCTCTTGAGATATGGGGCACAGTTTTCATTACACTGGGTCACTAAAATGAGTACCCAGATGGTTGGGATCAGTTAGCTTACAGTTGTAAGCCGCTTAGACACTGATTAGCCAGTATATAAATGACTATAGTTGTTGTTTTGTTGTTGTTATTGTTATTATTAAGTGAATACATATCTTCCTTTCCAGCTGCTTGTTGAAACTGATGAAGGATATTTCACTATGAACTGGAAGAACAGACCAACATTTCTTTAATATAGAAAGAGTACTATACACAACTTTTCCTCAGCTGTACTTGGCTGGGGGGACCTAAGCCCAGGTCACACTGTGTTTCCATGAAGCAGCCAGGTGGGCATTTTCATCTTCCAACAGATAGTAAACTGTATGTTATTTATTCTCAATTCAGATATACTGCTTACATGTAGACAATTATATCAATATATCAATATGTAAGTTTTCTTTTTTCTCTAGAACCTTTTT
>NW_024826784.1:0-1544 GCF_019175285.1 Sceloporus undulatus
GACGTTGACCATAAAGTTGCATTGGAGGACATAGAGATTCCTAGAGAGGTGTTCTCTCAGGTAAAAACATATTTGCAGTTTTCCCATTTTCATGAGGGTCTTGTGCCCCTAACCATAGTGAATATGGAGGGACAAGTATATATGCACACTCACACACACACTCATTTTATATTTTAATATATATATATATATATATATATATATATTCATAGTGATTCAAAAATACTCCCAAAAAGATAGAAAAGAACTTTTCACTGCTTTTGTTGATTTTACTTCTGCTTTTGACCTAGTCAACAGAGATCGACTCTGGTCAAAGTTAGCGGCGGCAAATATGATTGATCGAAGACTGCTCCTTCTAATTCAAATGTTACATCATAATACTACCATCAGGGTTCGACTTGGGGCAAATGGGGTTCTATCCAATAGCATCCCCACAGATAGAGGTGTACGCCAGGGTTGTCTTCTGGCACCTTTTAATTTAATTTCTATATTAATGATGCCGTCCAGGCCTTAAAAGGATCAACATTTTTCCCAGCTGCTGTTCAGGATGTTAAACTTTCAGTGTTGTTCTATGCTGACGATGTTGTTTTGATTTCGGTCACCTTAACTGTAATGCGCATACTCTTAAAGAAGCTAAATGAATACTGTACAAAGGAAATGTTAATAGTCAATCACTCCAAAACCAAAGTTGTGGTTTTTGGTTAAAAAACACAACTTCATCGGTGGAATTTGGAGGCAAAGTCTATTGATCAACAATCCTATTATAACTACTTGGGTTTAAGATTTCAATCTAATTTGTCATGGAAAACTCATTTTGTTGCTACTAAGCTAAAATCATCCCTCTCTATAAATTCTCTCTTGAAATTTCATAGACTTCAAGGAGGTCACTTAGTAGCACCTACTATCGAGGTTTATCCAAGAAAAATGGTTCCCCAGTTACTATATGGAGCAGAAATTTGGGGATACGACAGTGTCTCAAATTTAGAAACGGTTCAGACCTTATTTCTAAGGTCCCTAAGTCTAGCCCTGGCCCCAGACAGACAGGCCAAAATAAAGCTGCTTTGGGCCACTTTGGAGGTATACTGTTTAAATGATGCATGCATCCTAAGGGTCTGGAAGCTGCGCCAAAGCTGCACTTCAATCCTTAGAACTTCTGGCCTCTTGGGAAGCATGCATCATTCAAACAGCATACCTCCAAAGTGACCCGAAGCAGCTTTATTTTGGCCTGTCTGTATGGGGCCTCTGTTTCCTTTCTGAGAGCAGAAACAGGCCATTCTACTCTTCTAGCTGCTACACATCCTGCTCTTGCCTTCTACTGGTTAAAGTTGTTATCCATCAGTGAGTGATTCTAGGCTCTCCAGAACAAATCTCTCTTAATTCTCCAAACTCCTGGGTATCTATAGTTAGAACGATATTACAGAGCTATGAGATTAATGTGGACTCACTTCCAAATTATGGCACCCGGAGAGTCAAGCAACTGGTTAAGGAGAAAATGTATCTTGCTTCCAAACGGGCCGATCTTCTTTCACTTTCGAGCCCTTCTT
>NW_024826785.1:0-1544 GCF_019175285.1 Sceloporus undulatus
CTTAAGGTTTCTGTCAACTCTATGATTTTAGGATTCTAATTTTAACCATGCACTTTTCTAAAAAAAGAAAAAGAAAATAATAGACAGCACAGAACATTAAAGTCCCCTTCTCCATAAATGATAAGTCCTCAAAGGCTCACTTAAACTCAAAAATATTAACCTGCTTACAGAACATTAGCAAGGAGGGTTCCAGACTAGCCACACTATGAAGGGAGTTCAAGCTCCTGGGGGAAGCCACTAAGAAGGTCCTTTCCCATCTTCCCAACAGATATACCCATGAGAGTAGTGGGATGAAGAGAAAGGCATTCCCAGAAAATCTCAAAACATGGGCAGCTTCATATGGGAGAATACAATCCTTCAGGTCCATTCTATGGGTAGAACTTGACCATCTGTCATACCAGCTGCTTAGACATCTTTGCAGCCTCAGTCACTCATGAGGTTACTTCTGCCACAGTCTAACAATATTGTCTTAGTCTAGGTATGATAAATCTAGATTTATCCAAGTTCCAACATATAAATTGTGCAACTTTCAGCTGGCAAAGGCTGCAGCCAAGATGTCGAATCACCTTGTAGTTTATATAGGGATATAGTGTGCAATTTAGCCTGGAATTTTCTGCACTTTCCCCAAGGATATAGGCCCGATACAGACAGGCAAAAAGCACCATCATGGGGCCAATTTTAAGGCCCGGGTATGCGAAGCATCCGCATGCTTCCGAGCCCTACCGCACATCCCTGGTGCCATCATGGCTTGCTCCTGTCCACACGGGGGCCACCATGATGATGTATGTGTGATGCCACCTCCAAACAGAGTGGCACCTCATGGATGTCATCGCTGTATGCGAGGGCACCAATGGCGCTGCACACGCACCCTAAGATGAATGCACTGGGAGCAGGTTCTTTTCAGGGCTCCTGGAGGCTGCACCACCTCCGTGTGAAGCAGAAAGGGGTGATATCTCGGCGCTCCTTTCTGCTCGTCTGTAGACCCCCATAGGGCAACATGATGCAAGTACAATAGATGAGCAATTCCCCCCACTCGGGAACCTGTCCAGCTTTCTGCAAATAACAACAACAACAACAACAGTGAGAGTAGGTTTTGATGGCAAAGCTACACTGTTCCTCCAACTCTTGCCTACTTGTCAAAAATTGCAAGTTTTGTTATGCTGAGAAATTAAATTACTTTAATTTCTATGTACCATTTTTCTTCTTGCCTAAGTTTATCAAGGAGTCAGCAACCCCAAAGTTGATCCCAGTTGGGAAATTGATCAACCTTGTTCCATCCTTAGCTGAATCCAAAAGGGAGAGGAAACGGCATTGGCTTTGTTAAGATGGTAGTGGTGGTAAGTGAGAGTTCCACATGGAATGAAAGCAGCCTTTGGCTCTACCCAGAAAAGGATAAGCTCCTGAGCTTTTTGATCATTATCTTTTGTGTTTCTTAAGAAGATGACTACAATCTGTCCAAAAGCTTCCCCTATAATATTAAATGGTTTCTGGTTATGATAAGGAGGGTGATGGTGGGAGAATTTGGTTCCTAGGCATGACTAGGA
>NW_024826786.1:0-1544 GCF_019175285.1 Sceloporus undulatus
TCCCTTTGAACACTTCCCTTCTAGGATCTCCTAGGTCTCCCTTCACATTCCCTGCTGGGTTGAATGGGACCTCTTGAGATCCTGTAGTCTGCGCTGCCACCACCCAGTGAATCTCAATGAACTACGTTTTCCCTAAGCATACAATGGGACTTGCTAGAGAGAGAGATCTAGTTTAGGCAATCAATAATCAGCAATCGAGCTAAAAGGCATGTGTCTGGGAGCAGAGATTGACAGCAGGTACTTTTAAAGAAAGATATTTATTTTAAAGAAATAGAATAGGATAGGAAGATATCTTGCCTTGCAGGTACAGAAAGCATAGTTACAAAGTATTCATTTCAGGCAAGCTATTTGGATAAAACATAATAAAAGCCTAGACGCGCTATCTAACCCATTTTCCAGTGATGGGATTTGTAGTCTGTGTTGAGTTTTCAGATACAAGGAGCTGGCCCTCATGGCCTAGCTCCGCTGGCATCGCTTTTGCCTGCTTCCATGGAAGCACACCGCTGGTTTCCACAAACAAACACAAAGATGGAGAACAAAGGAAAGCATGGTTTCCCCCCAGGAGGAGAGAGAGAGAGACAAAGAACCGCATGGCTGCAAAGGGCCTTTTAAAGATTTCCCCTAGAAAGTTCTTGAATCTCACGGTCCTACTCTCTGATTGGTCAGTTAGACCTTGCATCAACTATGATGTCACAGCTCATTAGCATGTGATGTCAGCTGTTATTAGCATGTACCTCCCCCTAGAATAGATTAACCCTTGTGGTTCAGGAGAAGTCCCCCAAATGACTGGAGAGCCCAGTCATTACACACCTATAAAACATCTTTACATAATTCTCCTTGTAGTTTTGACAAGCAGTAAATTTTTTAGTTACTCTCCAGGAGTTTTCCCAATCCTCCAATAGTATGGGACTCCCTATATCTTGTGCCCATCTTATCACTGTATACTTGATAGTTTCATTCTCCAGATGTAGGGAAAGGGGGGAAATTTTGAGGGGGATCTCTTCTCCTGGAGTTAGCACCCATTGCTCCATCTCCCAGTTTTCTCTGCTGGGAGGAAGGGAGAGTGTGGAATTCTGGGAGAGGCTGGCAGTTGGCTTGGAGCCTGAATAGGGTTCTAGAAGGCTGGTGGGTTTGACCTTTGGCTGGTTAGGAAAAAGGGCTCCTTCTGGATTTTCTTGGCAGGAAGTTAAGGTAGAGGCCTCAATGGGGGACCCCCAAATTTGGTTCCTATGTGAGAATGATGACTGAGGGCAAACAGCTCCCATTTTGGAGTCAATGATGGGGGGGGCAGGAGGGTCTCCTTTAGGGAGCTAGCCTTGGAGGCTGGAAGCAAAGAAGGCCTCCTTCTCCTCCTCTTTACTCCCCAAACAGGTAGTAAGGCTCCTAGGGCTACCAGGCCTCCTTTCCCCCCTTGGGAGTCTCCATGGGACCATGAGATTTCAGAGGGGGAATTAAAGGGAGGGTGTGTGCGTGTGTGTATGTGCCTACGTGTGAATATAAATTTGCTTCTTTTCAGGAAAAAGAAGACTATCTCTGGTGTTGAA
>NW_024826787.1:0-485 GCF_019175285.1 Sceloporus undulatus
TCTATGCCCCACAGGTAACAAGGCCCCCTTTGCCACTCCCACAAACTAGCCCTTTCTTTTAATACCAACCTCCAACTTTCTTCAGCCAACATCCCACACATTGCAAAAGTTATCATTCCCATAACTATTCTACACATCTATAACAAATCCCAGCCCTTGAACTACCTAACCTATACTATGACCCACAATCTCCAGCTAAATATACAACCCAAAGTAATTATCTATACTATTAGCAATTAAAACCTAAAAATAACAAAATACAGCTTTAAAACACAAACAGACATATCGACACACAAAGTTTACAAACAAAATCACAAAGGCCTCTTCTTAGCACCACTGGATAGAAAATATATTTTTTGTATTCATTATTGAAAAAATAATATTAATTCACTACTGGGATTTGTATGGCTTCTCTCCTGTGTGGACTCTATTATGTATCAATAGGTATGACTTCGTAGAAAAGCATTTCCCACAATGCTGGCATT
>NW_024826787.1:585-959 GCF_019175285.1 Sceloporus undulatus
TTTGTGTGGCTTCTCTCCAGTGTGGACTCTTTGATGTGTCACTAGGTATGACTTCAAATAAAAACATTTCCCACAATGCTGGCATTTGTATGGTTTCTTCCCAGTGTGGACTTTATGATGCATGACAAGGACTGACTTGTAGGCAAAACATTTTCAACAATGCTGGCATTTGTGAGTCTTATCTCCTGTGTGGACTCTCTGATGTGTCACTAGGTGTGACTTCGAAGAAAAACATTTCCCACAATGGAGGCATATGTCTAGGGATGTAAAGAATATTCTCCAAAATTCGAAAATTAGGAGAAAAATGCCAATTTCGACAAATTCTACAACATGTTGGAGAGGAGAAATTCTGAGTAATTCTCGATCAATGAGTA
>NW_024826787.1:1059-1544 GCF_019175285.1 Sceloporus undulatus
TCTATGCCCCACAGGTAACAAGGCCCCCTTTGCCACTCCCACAAACTAGCCCTTTCTTTTAATACCAACCTCCAACTTTCTTCAGCCAACATCCCACACATTGCAAAAGTTATCATTCCCATAACTATTCTACACATCTATAACAAATCCCAGCCCTTGAACTACCTAACCTATACTATGACCCACAATCTCCAGCTAAATATACAACCCAAAGTAATTATCTATACTATTAGCAATTAAAACCTAAAAATAACAAAATACAGCTTTAAAACACAAACAGACATATCGACACACAAAGTTTACAAACAAAATCACAAAGGCCTCTTCTTAGCACCACTGGATAGAAAATATATTTTTTGTATTCATTATTGAAAAAATAATATTAATTCACTACTGGGATTTGTATGGCTTCTCTCCTGTGTGGACTCTATTATGTATCAATAGGTATGACTTCGTAGAAAAGCATTTCCCACAATGCTGGCATT
>NW_024826788.1:0-1544 GCF_019175285.1 Sceloporus undulatus
GAGTCCAACCCGCTGCCATGCAGGAACTCTCAATCAAAGCATCCCCCAGAGATGGCCATCCAGTCTCTGCTTCAAGCTCATCAAAGAAGGAGACTCCACCATTTTAAAAGGGAGTGTGTTCCACTGTCAAACAGCCCTTACTGTCAAAAAAGTTTCTCCTAATGTTGAGATGGAATCTCTTTTCCTGCAACTTGCATCCATTGCTCCATTATGTCCTGTTCTCTGGAGCAGCAGAAATCAAGCTTGCTCCCTCCTCAATGTGACATGCCTTCAAATATTCAAACAGGGCTATTGTATCACCCCTTAACCTTCTCTTCTCCAGGCTAAACACCCCCAGCTCCCTTTCTTCATAGGCCATGGTTTCCAGACCCTTTACTATTTTAGTCACTCTCCTTTGGACATGCTCTAGTTTCTCCACATCCTCTTAAAATTGTGGTGCCGAGAACTGGACACAATATTCCAGGTGGGGTCTGAATGGCACTATTAATTCACACTGTTGACTCATGTTCAACTTGTGGTCTACTTGGACTCCTAGATCCCTTTCACATGTCTAAATCTCGTTCAGCCAGGTGTCCCCCATCCTATATCTGTGCATTTCATTTTTCCAGCCTAAGTGCAGTACCTTACATTTCTCCATATTGGAATTCATTTGTTAGCTTTGTTACAGCTTTCTAATGCATTCAGGTCATTTTGAATTTTGATCCTGTTCTCTGGAGTGTTAGATACTCTGCCTAGTTGGGTGTCATCTGCAAATTTGATAAGTATGCCCCCAATTCTGTCATCCAAGTCATTGATGAAGATATTAAATAGCAATGGGCCCAGGACAGAACCCTGTGGGACCCCATCTCTCCAGGATGAAAAGGAGCCATGGTTGAGCACCCTTTGGGTTCAGCCGTTCAACCAATTACAAATCCATGTAATAGTTACTTTGTCACTTGATCAGTCTCTCCCACCTGGTCATTTTCAGAAGTGTTGGGCTACAAATAGTTATGAAGGGGTTGTAATCTAACTGGTCTCAAAAGGACCAGATAAGGGGAGCTGGGGGAAACTGTTGGCCAGGTTCTGCCCTCATTGCCATTTGGGGAGCCCAGGGATGGAAACTGAGCTGTTCAAGAGAAAGCAGGGCATCCACTATTGAACCAGGAGAGATATCTTGGGGAGGATGGCGGGTGAGGGTGATCCAACCTGTAGTCCAATAAAATGCCAGGCTGTGTGCGTACCAAGTTAGGGAAGCTTGTGTTGCATAGTTTAGGTAGGAGAGGGGCTAAAAGTCCATTTACCTCTCCTTAGAAAGCCACAATCCCTTTCCAGTAAACCCTGCAGCCTGGGAGGGATGAAGGCATGCCATCACTGAGAATGAATGAGATCTCCTCCCTCCCCATTCCCTTCCCAGAACCAAATTGGCGTTGGCTGGGGGGTTCCGGTCCAGACAAACCAACCAAAAAAATAACTATTCTTTGCTCTGTGATAGAAAAGGAAATACCTGCCATGTATCCCTCCATGGATTGGCCCCTCCTTACTTATCTGACCTTCTTTCTCCTTAC
>NW_024826789.1:0-1544 GCF_019175285.1 Sceloporus undulatus
CAAGGCTATGGAATTCTGAGAGTTGGAGTTTGTTGTGGGGCCCAGAGCAGAGCCCAATAACAAACTTCAGCTCCCAGAATTCCATAGCCTTGAGCCAGGGTAGTTATAGTGGTGCCACACTGAGTTATGTCTCCAGTGTGGATGCAGCCTTAGGCTTTTTTTTAAAATTGTGCCCTTTAAATTGTTTATAATATAGCGGATAGTGTCGTTATCTTTTTAATAGTAGTCTTTTGTATGTTTTAGCTGTATTGTGCTTGCTTTGATATGTAAGATGGTTTCAAATGGGAGAAACAGGAAAAAGATAATTTCATTGATTTCATTTGTATGCCATCTTTCTCCCAGAAGGGATCCAAGGCAGCTCACAGGTAAAACGCATATAAAAAAAACATTAGATTAAAAACAAACATTTAAAATCACCTAAAAACTGTATAAAACCACATAAAAACATGGAAAAGCTAAAAGATATGGCCAACCCCCCCCCCCCGTACACACACACAACAGTCACCCTTAGCATGATTATATATTAAAATGCTTGCTTAAGTAAAAATGGCTTAGCTTGCCAATGCAAGGTAAACAGATATGGAAAACAAACTGGTGGCCAATGGATTGGAAATGATAAATTTACATCCCCATCCACACTGCAGCAACTATAGGTCCATAGTACAGTGGTACCCCGGGATACGAAATCACCACGTTACGAAATTTCCGGGATACGAAAAAATTAAATAGGAAAAAACTGTTCTGGGTTACGTTTTTTTTTTTTCGGCTTACGAAAAATTTTTTGGTGCTTTTCGGCGCTTTTTCGCACGAAATCGCGGCTTTCAGCGCTAGCGGCTATGGCTTTTTCGGCTAGCGAAATCTTTCGGGTTACGAACGGCGCCGCGGAACGAATTACATTCGTAACCCGGGGTACCACTGTACTAATCTCCCATGTAAGCAAAATCATGCTCAAAATTCTGCAACATAGACTCCAGTCATCCATGGAGATGGAAATCCCAGAGGTCCAAACAGGCTTCAGGTAAGGAAGAGGCATACAAACCACATTGCAAACATACGATGGCTAACAGAGTGTGCCAGGGAATTCTAAAAGAAAATCAGCATGTGCTTTATACGCTACAGTAAGGACTTTGATAGTGAAAGGCTATGAGATGCCCTTAAAGACATAGGAGTGCCAACACATCTGATAGTCCTGATGAGGAATCTATACTCAGGACAAGAGGCTACTGTCAGAACAGAACACAAAGAATCAGAATGGTTCCTAATTGGCAAAGGGGTCAGGCAAGGCTGCATCCTTTCTCCCTATCTGTTCAATTTGTATGCAGAACATATTACTGTACAGTATAAGGAAAGCAGGCTTGGACATAGAAGAGGGAGGAGTGAAAATAGGAGGAAGATATGCAGACAACACTAAATGTTGAACACCTAGAGCAACTACTGAGAAAGGTGAAAGAAGAAAGTGCAAAGGCAGGCGTACTGTTGGACATAAAGAAAACAAAAATAATGACCGTAGAGGATCTTCACAAGTTCAACCTAGACAATGTGGA
>NW_024826790.1:0-1544 GCF_019175285.1 Sceloporus undulatus
TGTAACCGCATACAAAATTACTCTCCAATATTTTTTTTCCATCTCTTTACTCAATGGTGATGTTATATTCAGGAGATAAAGCTCTGGTGTAAATTCGTATTGCGTCTTAAAAATCTTTTGAATGGTTGAGTGCACTTTCAACCAGAAAGTTTTGATTTTACTGCAAGACCACCACATGTGGTATAAAGATCCTGAGCTATCCTTACAGTGCCAACATTTCATATCTGGAATTTTATAGATTTTTTTGATTTTCAACGGTGTAAGATACCATCTGTTGGTGATTTTCATATGGTTTTCTTTTAAGTCTTGTGAGGCCGTAAACTTATTTGTGTATCTCCAAGCTTTCTGCCAATCCTCGTATAGAATTGGATGCCCAACATCTTGAGCCCATCTTATCATGTATCCTTTTATGATATCTCTTTCTAAATCCCTTTCTAACAAAATGTTGTAAAATTTGGCTATTTTCTTTTTATCTGGTTTCCACCATATATTATCTAAATCATTATTGTTTATTTCAATACCCTTTGTTTTGATATCTGCCCTGAATTTCTCTTTAATTTAATTTAAGGACTTTTCAATTTCACATTGCTTCTGGTAATATTGATCAGCAGTTCATTTAAAGCCAGGAGCTTCCAGACATTTTCCTCTGCAGCTGCCTGTTCTGTGGATGCCTTGTAGCAGAGGGGCTTTGGTCCATAGGAACAGTAAATACAGTCTGCCTTTTCTACTGGTACTTAAAATCCCCCTTCACTTTTTCCCCCCTTTGGCAAAGGTCTGCTGCAGCCCTGTCACTTTTGCTAACATAATGGCTATTACCCATGAAGAACTTGCTGATGTTGAATCTCAGTGGACCCCACATTTCTTGATGTGTTGCTGCCTCTGGGAGAGGGGTGCATTGATTTCCTCCCTATTAGATGCAAGGGCCAGGCACTTCTATCACTTTTGCAATGCCTTTGTGACAGGCTCTTCAAAATTATATGGCTCACTAAAAAACAGCAGTAATTACATCTGGAGGGAGGAGGTTAGGGAAGATTCCATCAAAGTGGAGCTCCGGGCATTGAGTGCAAATGCCACCACGTTGAAACCCGCCTCCTGCTGCCACTCAAAGAAACACTTTGCAAAGTTGGATGACCAATTTAAGAGTCATTTCTTTGGTTTAGGTACAGATTTCAGGACAGTTAATTTTGCAGCTGCTATTTCACTGAACTTTCTAAATGTAGATTTTCTATGCATTATGGATTCAGGACTGCAGCACTGAGAAGCAGCAAATGTGTTAATATTGGTCTGGAGACATTCATTATAGCTGCTGCAGTGTTTCCATTTTGTATTATGTGAGCATTGCACTGGGGGAATAGTCCAGGCCTAAGGAAACATCTGCAACAGCCCTATGTTCCACTTACCTGGGAGTGAGCCCCCACTGAACTCAGTAGGTCTTGCTCCTAAGCAGAACTATATTAACCTGGCTTCATTCATTCCTCTCTGTAATCAGCCAACTGCGAGCTTGTTCCCACTTAGGATTTGATACGAATTAAAATAAAACGCTT
>NW_024826791.1:0-659 GCF_019175285.1 Sceloporus undulatus
CCCCCATAGAGATCCACATGGCCAAGATGGCCGCCGCCATCGCGGCCCACGTGGCTGGGATGGTGGCCTCCAGTGGCGGCTGCGCGATTGTGTGGCCTGGCGCCGCGGTTTGGGGGTGGTGAACCCGCCCCTCCGGTGGGAAACCACCCGAGGCCAGGAGCCGCCGGCCAGGAGAATCCCCATTGAGGCCCGTAAAACCCCTCCCGGTCGTGTAAACCCGACGGCGGTCGTGAGGGGATGGAGGGGGCTTGAAAAAAGGGCCCCGGCCAGTTGAAGAAGGGGGGCAAAACGGAGGCATCAAGGGCCCGTTCCCCCACCCTGGCGCTCCTCCGGGGTCTCCCTCGTCTAGCAGGGCGTCCTGGGAGCCCCTGGTAGATGGGTCTGGGGGGGAGCGGGGCCAGCGAAGCACCCCGGAGCGGGGTGGCTTACCTCCTCCCCCTGCATGGTCTCATCCGGCGGCGGTGCAGGCTCACCCTGGGCCAACCCTGACCGGGTCGGATGGGGAGCCCCGGCTCCAGCAGCGGGCTGTGAGGCAGCCGCCTCAGCCCGGTGCGGCCGCGCCTCCACCCCCTGGCCGGTTTCCGTGGCCGCGGTCCCAGGGCAGGCATCCGGCAAAGCCGGGGCAGGCCCGGACCGGGTGGAGGCTAGCTCGCCCTGTG
>NW_024826791.1:759-1544 GCF_019175285.1 Sceloporus undulatus
AGGAGTCAAGCCAGGCAAGTCTGGGGGAGCTAATCCGGAGAAGAGAGGAAATTTTCCTCTTAGCAATGTGGAAGCGTCCTACTTGGAGCAAGGCAGGAAGCAGACTGAGGATTGCTAGGGGTCGCTCCGCCCACGATGGTGGGGTCAGGCCCTGGCCTTTTGTTTTTTAGATTTTTGTCCTGCCTACAGGAGCCTTTGCAGGCGGAGCTACCCAACGTCAGGATGACCGGCCCCCTTCTCTGCTGGGAAATGCATTTATTCACACTCCTAATCATCATTTTCCTAAATAGTTCCAACTTCCTTACCTTTTGCTTAAATAGAGAAGCGGGCAATTTGTGCTTCTTACATTTTGTACTACAACTTTCAGCCACCCCACTGCACTCCCCCCCCCCCCCAAAAAAAAACCTCTGTAAGCCAGCCAGCATTGCAATGATGGGAGTTTAAAACAGGAGGAACAAAATTTGCCAACTCCAGCTTTCCAGAGAGGGTGCTTCATCCTCTGTGGTTGCTCTGTACAAGTTCCTTCTGTGGTAGGGTGATCAGAACCATATAGAGCTTTGTAAATTTGGATCTCTATCAAGATATTATGAGAGTTATATTCTCTGTAATCTTTTATCTTTATCCTTCCATGAAATTTCCTTTTCTTGCTACTGCAAGCTGGATAACTATTGTTTTTATCTATCTGCCATGATCATAAGTTCAATTTGGCACTGGTTTCTCTTCACTTCTTGTTTGTATTTTTTTTGAATTTGTTAAAACTTTTTTTATCTCCTTTATAGAATCTC
>NW_024826792.1:0-1544 GCF_019175285.1 Sceloporus undulatus
AATAACATACAGTATAAAAACAATATATTTCCCTCCCCCCTTAAAAATTATTAAACAACATATCTAATTTAAAACCACAATAACTAGTTAAAATAACAATAAATTAAACAAAATAATACCAACCAATAAACCACTGCAACTTCAGATTCTAAAGAAAAGGGGGCTTTGGAGACATTACTGAGGAGGGGGAAATCCTGAGATCCTGAGGCCGGGATATTTCAGTCTGGGAAGGCCTGCCTGAAGAGATCCGTCTTGACAGCCTTTTTGAAGCTGTCCAAAGATGTTAATTGACGGATCTCATCCGGCAGGCTGTTCCAGAGCCTAGGGGTGACAACAGAGAAAGCCCTCCGGGCGGTTAATAATAATAATAATAATAATAATAATAATAATAATAATAATAATAATTTGTATACCGCCCTCTGGCAAACCTATCCGGGCGGTTAACAACAGTAAAATATAAAATATGACAATTAAAAACACTTTATCCCTCCCCCCTTTAAGACAGTATTAAACAGTATAACATTAAAAACACAATATCAAGCATAAAAACAGCAGTTAAAACTAAAAACCCTGATCCTCAACCATCACTAAGATGGGGCCACGGGAGGAATGAGGGAATCAGGGAACCTGGGAACCTGGGCCGGGATGGTTAATCTGGAAAGGCCTGCCGGAAGAGATCCGTCTTGACCGCTTTTTTAAAACTGTCTAATGATGTTATCTGACAGATCTCATCTGGCAGGTCGTTCCAGAGTTTGGGGGCGACAGCAGAGAACGCCCTCTGGGAGGTTGCTGCAAGCCTAGATTTAGAGGCTGCCGTAAGTTCTTCCCAGAGGACCGGAGAGTGCGGGGAGGATTGTACGGGAGGAGGCGGTCTCTAAGATAGCTTGGACCCAAGCCATTTAGGGCTTTAAAGGAAATAACCAACACCTTGTACTGGGCCCAGAAACCAATAGGCAGCCAGTGGAGGGACCTCAAAACCAGAGTGATATGGTCCCTTCTGGATGTTCCTGACACAAGCCTGGCTGCCATGTTTTGAACCATCTGTAGTTTCCGAACCAGACACAAGGGTAGCCCCATGTAGAGCGCATTACAGAAGTCAAGGCGTGAGGTTACCAGTGCGTGCACAACTGTCTTGAGATCCCTTACTTCCAGAAAAGGCCGCAGCTGGCGTATCAGCCGAAGCTGATAACAGGCGCTCCTGACCGTCGCATTAACCTGATCTATCATCAGGAGCGACGAGTCAAGGAGCACCCCCAGACTGCGAACGCAGTCACTAGAGGAGAGTGTGACAGGACTGGTAGTTGCATCCCAATTCTTGGTTTCGGGGCCACTACCATGAGCACCTCCGTCTTGTTCGGATTCAGCTTCAATCCAGCCCATTACCGCCCGAAGACATTCATTGAGAGAAGAGATGCCATTAGAATTCGAGGCCGACAAACGAGACATGGAGAAATAGATTTGGGTGTCATCAGCGTACTGATAGCACCCAGCACCATAACTCTGTATGATCTCACCCAGCGGCTTCATATAGATGTTAAACAACA
>NW_024826793.1:0-1544 GCF_019175285.1 Sceloporus undulatus
ACTGTAGCTCCCATTATCTCCTGGGTGTGAATGTTGACCAGTGCAGAGCTAAACAAAACAAAACAAAAAAGCAGCCCAGCATGTCATGATGGCACCAGGTAAGGGAGGTCTGATAGGTATGGGATTTGTGCTAGGAATCATGTAACCTGGCTGAACATCTGTTCCTAGGAAATAAACCCCTGACCCATAATACATTTTTTTTAAAATGAACTTTATAAAGTGACTATAAATAATTGTTTTTTTTAAAATGTAGATCAATAATGCATGTCCACAAAAGCAACATGTATCAAAACCAGCAAAACAACTCTAATATGACCTTTTACTGCATGTGGTCCACATGAGTCATTTCGGCTTCACCCACAAAACCTTAGAACAAGATCACTGTTCTCTCCCCCTCCGCCACCCCAGCACATACCCCATGAATTTAACATCTGCATCATCCAAGCTAAACAAGTAATTAACTTAAAAGCATAGACTGAGTACTAAAGCATTATCACTTGCCTTCAGCCTTCCCCAAAGACTATCATTATGCTAAGCCAAAAGGATGATTAAACCAAGGGAGGCACAGTAAAGGAGTCCTGAAGTTTGAAGCTCTGTGAGTCTTAAAGATAAGGCTCAGCTTGTAGTGCTTGAGATTATTGTGAATCTTTGCCTTTCATTTCAGACAGACTCTGCTGAATTCAGCAGAGTTGAGTTTTTAATCAGTGGCTGTAAAAGATAATGTCACTCTGCAGCAAATGATATTGTTATTAAAAACTCTTATTCGGAAAACAAGATTTTACTTTGTGGCTATGACTGCTAAAGCAAAGAACAGACCATGTGGCTTGGTTATTATCTCTACCCATAGGATGAGGTAACTGATATCAAACAATGACTTCTACCCATTGTTAATTACATCATTGATTAAAATGTGTTCAACAAGCTGTTTTATGAATAAAGTTCAAAAAGCAAAACAAGGCTAGGCTTGTTTTTGAGAAGCTGTTTTTATAAATGTATTTTGAGATTATTAGAATAACTGTGTACATTCTGAACATCATTTTTTTTTCATTGCTGGCCTATGTTGCTTTCATTTCAGTGATTCCATGTACATGTAGTTCCTTATTTGTATCTGTGTATGTGTATATTGTATATGTAACTTTGCACAAAAGAAAATGGTGTTATGGTAGCATCTAGGTGCAGGAAAATATGGTTCAGTAACCATGGACAAACTGTTTATCTGTCTCCTCCAGGATGGCTTTGTTGCTGTTGCTGTTGCTGTTGCTGCTGTTGTTAACTGGTTTTACATTCTACCAGGTGTTACCAACTGGAGTTTTAGACCAACAATGATTCCAATTCTGTCCAAGAATCTAGGAATCAGAATTGCTTTTCAAACAAATGGAATCATGTCGAACAATGAAAAAAATAACTACAGACAATAAGTGTTATCTAGGGAAAGAAAAAAAAGACAAAACTGTTGACCACCTTCTCAGTTTGAACAGTAAGATCATACAAACTGAATACAGGAACTACCATGATAACATGACTGAAAAATACACTGGAATGAT
>NW_024826794.1:0-1003 GCF_019175285.1 Sceloporus undulatus
ATGACTCTTTGTTCAGAGCTTTGCTTCCTCTCTCTGCCTTTAGCCAGCATGGATGCACAATTTGTGCTTCTAAAGTTTTTTCTTCTTACATACACACATGGAGATCAGCTTTTAGGGATCTCTGTACCAAAGTAGCTTTTCTCTACTGATTAACTATTTTTCTAGAACCTAGATGTAACAATAAAGTAAGTTCCTTTCTACCTACCGAAAGCCTGGAACAGACGGGCCTTTGTGGCATCCTCATCTCGCACGTGACGAGGGCACCGCAGCTGCAGCGCACCCACCAGACGTGGCACGTAATGGTGACATCGCAGCTGCACCACCTTCAAACGGGAGGTGCAGCTGCGACGTTGCCGCACCATCACTGGTGCTTTGGGGCAGCGGAAGTGCACTGCAAAAAGGAGCTGCTTCCCGGCACTCCTTTTTTGCTGCGCAGGAGTGCCGTGCAATTTGGTTGCTGTGGCGCTCCTGCAGAGAAAAGAGAGGTGCCAGGGACGCGCCTCTTTCTGGTGGTGTGTATCCCGCCTATGTATCCTGTTTATTTACTAGAAGCTCAGAGCTAGCTCTTTAGTGTATTAGTGTATTAGTGTAGTCTTTTAGTGTATTCATTCCTTTGATTGTAAACCGCTTTGATCTATTGGAAAAGCGGTCTATAAATAAACAATTTATTAATTTATTATTTACTACTGTATATACCTCTGGAATACACACTTGCTACTGTTGCTAAACTAAAGAGATTATCACATTACAAAAAAAAAGTGTCTTATCTCTCATGGGATAAAGTCACATTTTGGATTGCAAGCGGGTTTTATCGCACTCAAAAATGCTGCCGTTGCTGCTGGGCAACCACAACCCACATGCAGTCCAGGTCCCAGCCATGCTTAGCCAGCCAATTATCAAAGATGGGAGCTTCCCATGTTCGAAAATCAGCTGGTCTGCATACAGGTTGCAGTTGCCCAGCAGCAGCAGTGGCATTTTTGAGTGTGATAAATGTCAGGGATGA
>NW_024826794.1:1103-1544 GCF_019175285.1 Sceloporus undulatus
TGTCAGGGATGATGGGAGTTGTGGCTCTTCACCTGGCCTGGAACTCACCACCTGGTTGTGCACCACGCTGACCAGTTTTGGCCAGTTGTTGTATCTTTGCAAGAGTTGCAGAGAACAGGCTGAAGACCCCGACAAACTCTCCAAGCCTTCTCACTCTTGCTTCCACAGAAGTCTTCACCCTTCTTCACCAGGGTCCTGCTGGTTCTTGTAGCTTCACCCAAGACACCAGACAACTCAGTAGTCTTATATAAAAGATCTACTTTATTCTACTATATACACAGCTCCAAACAATACTCAACTCCTCACTCTTCAATCCACTCTACAACCACTACTCCAACCCACAACATACATTGGGATGTATAGTCCTTATTATAGCCATATCATGGTACCACCTACTGTGGTCTGTTTCCACCCAGTAGGCGTGTACATCATTCCCATTGG
>NW_024826795.1:0-1544 GCF_019175285.1 Sceloporus undulatus
TTTGGCCTTTGAACTTTATTTGTGTCGGCAGCATAGTTATGATGGTGGGGGAAGAGGAGCATTCCTCTTCCTGCTCTTGTTTGAAATTGGGAATCAGTTTCTGGTCTATTGAAAATCACATAGAAATATCTACCAGCTGATTCTCTTTCCATCTTCTTTCATAAACCTTAGGACAGGCAAAGCTTGGAATCCAAATCAGATTTACAGCAGCTTGTTCCTAAACCCCTGATCTGAAGAAGAAATAATCTACTGTCTGAGCTGGAATGTGCAAGCAGTTGAGTCTGTTGTTATTTACACATCTGTCCCCAAAAGCTCTATCTTTGTTTTTTCCAATTTTCTACCTTCCATAGCTTCAAAATGGCAGTGCTTACACTTACACATTGACATTAAATCATTAAAGAAACTTAATGTGTTAACAGTAAACAATAAAGATTAAATTTTAAAATTATTTTGTTGTATTCATTATTATTAATGCGATAGTTCTAAATTTAAAATAATTAAAACTAACAAAAACAATCCAAAGTGGCCCACCCTTCCAATCATCCTAAAGTAGCAAAATCACTTATGCAAACATGTTGATTGTTACTCAGAAAATTAACTACATAGCCATTTAAGAAGTGAAATATTTTTAAAAAACATTGTTGAAAGTGTTAATGAATTTGGAGTAACTAATTAATTTTACATTGTTAATTACTTCCAAGCTTCACTACTTTCAGTGGGCCCCTCCTACCCTGGCACATGCTACAGGATCTCTGAACATTTTAGCAAATTGTAGGACATGTATTAATAATGTGCATCCTTCTTCTCAGGCCATTCAGCACAGTGGCCAAGCTTACCAGCCCTTTAGTTAGGTCTGTCTGTGTAAACTAAGCATTGTCTTTCAGGGAAGCACTTTAATCATTACTAAATTTTCTCACTTAGAAACCCCCTGACAAACTTCCAAGAAACTCTTGTATTCTCCAAGACGCCGTCTGAAAGCCACCGGAATATATTCAGTTATAATATTCTGGACAGATGCTGTCTCATTTTGACGTTGCAAGCACAATCCCCTCTGTATTTTAATCTTTGGCAAAAGCTTTGTCTTGCTTGCTGGTGAGGCCGTGTAATGGGTGAGAAACAGAAGAGATGGCAGTTTGGAACAGCAGTCAGGGTAACTGATGGACTCCCCTTGCAGTGGCAAATGCAGAGCCAGCTCTATCATTATACAGAGGGGAAAAGCTGCCCTAGAGAACAGCTGTTGAGGAAACAGGATAAGCACCATTCTCTCTCTTTTTTTTTTATAAATTTTATTTAAATATATACAAATATACATAAACAATACCATACATAACATTACAAACATTACAAACAAAAATTTTCCAATACAACATAAATCTTTGTTTATGATTTCTCACTGATCTATCAAGCTATCACGCAAGGCTTCCATGGAGCTTTGTGTTTACCTTTTAAACATAGACAATGAGCTTTATTATACTTTGAATCTGTCTTCTCTTTAATATAAATTATAAACTATAAACTTCTTCTTTCCTTTTATATTTTCTATG
>NW_024826796.1:0-1544 GCF_019175285.1 Sceloporus undulatus
TGTATTTCCCATATCATAATGTAAGCTTTGTGTCAATATGCTTCCTAGTTGCCTACAAGCAATAGCAATGCCTTTCTTACATATTTGAAAGAGGGTTTATATAAAATTACCCATGATGTTTGTAGGTTTCTAGCCAGGGGAGTTGTACTTCTTTAACAGTTAGAATTATTTTCTTATATTACATGCAGCTTAATGTTGTAACTATTGCGTAGGAAATATGAAGGGAGAGTGGAGGAGAGAACAAATAAGTTATATAGATATCCTTATTTCCATCTCACATTCCTGTTTTCTTTTTTTTTTCTCTGTATTTTATTACACACATCCAGTCTTCTTCAATTTTTCTCCTTGTTCTTCCTCTCATCAAGGCTGTTAATGTATCCATCTCTACGGCTTCATAAAGATTTGAAAGCCAATCTTCTAACTTGGGTGATACAGGGTTTTTCCATGACTTGGCAAAAATGATCCTTGCTGTTGTTACCATATACAGTATGATGTACTTATGTCTCTTCTCTTTTCCAAAGTTTAGATCTGGGATCATATTTAACAAGAAGAGGCAAGGGTCGAATGGGAGAGTACAATGTAAAATCTCGCACATTGCTTGGTGTATTCTTTTCCAGAATTTCTCTGCTTCCTTACACGTCCACCACATGTGTAGGAAATTTGCATCTTTTTTGTTACATTTCCAGCAAGCTGCGTCTTGTTTTTTATATACTAAATTAATTTTATGCGGGGAAATGTGCCATCGATGCAACATTTTTAGGAAGTTCTCTTTGTAATTCTGACAGAGTGTAAATTTGTTGGAGAGTGAACAAGTTTTTTCCCATTTTTCCAGTTCTATAACTTTCCCAAGGTCCTGCGACCATTTTATCATGTTGTGTTTTACCGTTTCATCTTCAAGATCTCTATTTTTTAACAATTTATAATATTTGGAGACATGTTTTGTTTTTTTCCCGAAGATAATTTCATCCAGTTCATTATGCTTCATACTTATTCCCATGCTTTTTATATCTACTTTGAATCTCTCTGTCATTTGTCTATACATAAACCAATCCTTTACTATTTCTTCCTCTTGTAGTTGTTCCAATGATTTTAATTTAATATTCTTTCTTCTTTCTAATATTGTGTTATAAGTTATGTAATTATTTTCATGACCTGTTTGTGTTCTTTGCCAAAAAGCTTCATGGGGTGATACCCATGGTGGTAGCTTGTTATAAAAGGTATCCCTAATTTTAAGCCATGAGTTTAACAATGCATTTCTCATAAAATGGTGGGAAAAGTCCGTGTTCTCTTTCTGTTTTCCATACCATAAAAAGGCATGGAATCCATATCTCAATTTAACGCTTTCCAGGCATAGCAATCTTTTGTTCTCTAATTTGACCCAATCTTCTATCCATAGTAAACAGGATGCAAAGAAATATAATCTTAAATTCGGTAAGGCACAACCTCCTCTTTTGGGGTCATCTGTTAATGTTTTCCAGCTTATTCTTGCTTTCTTGCCGGACCATAGAAACTTGGAGAGTTCTCTCTGCCAAATTTCCAAAAAG
>NW_024826797.1:0-1543 GCF_019175285.1 Sceloporus undulatus
TCCAACCCTCCTTCTGCCATGCAGGAATACAGAGGATCCTAGAGTCATAAGGGACTAGTAAAGGCCATACAGTTCAACCCTCCTTCTGCCATGCAGGAATACATAGGATCCTAGAGTCATAAGGGACTACTAAAGGCCATAGAGTCCAACCCTCCTTCTGCCATGCAGGAATACATAGTACACTAGACTAGGAAGGGACTACTAAGGGCCATATATTCCAACCCTCCTTCTGCCATGCAGGAATACATAGGAATCTAGAGTCAGAAGGGTCTACTAAGGGCCATAGAGTCCAACCCTCCTTCTGCCATGCAGGAGTACATAGAACACTAGACTAGGAAGGGAATACTAAGGGCAATATAGTCCAGCCCTCCTTCTGCCATGCAGGAATACATAGAACACTAGACTCGGAAGGGACTACTAAGGGCAATATAGTCCAACCCTTCTTCTGCCCTGCAGGAATACATACGATCCTAGAGTCAGAAGGGACTACTAAGGGCCATAGAGTGCAACCCTTCTTCTGCCCTGCAGGAATACATTGGACCCGAAGTCAGAAGGGACTACTAACGGCCATAGAGTCCAACCCTCCTTCTGCCATGCAGGAATCCATAGGATCCTAGAGTTGGAAGGGACTACTAAGGGCCATATAGTCCAACCCTCCTTCTGCCATGCAGGAATACATAGGATCCTAGTGTCATGAGGGACTAGTAAAGGCCACAGAGTCCAACCCTCCTTCTGCCATGCAGGAATACATAGGATCCTAGAGTCAGAAGGGACTACTAAGGGCCATATAGTCCGACCCTCCTTAAGGGACTACTAAAGGCCATAGAGTCCAACCCTCCTTCTGCCATTCAAGAATACATAGTGCACTAGACTAGGAAGGGACTACTAAGGGCCATATATTCCAACCCTCCTTCTGCCTTGCAGGAATACATAGGAATCAAGAGTCAGAAGGGTCTACTAAGGGCCATAGAGTCCAACCCTTCTTCTGCCATGCACGAATACATAGGATCCTAGAGTCGGAAAGGACTACTAAAGGCCATAAAGTCCAGTACTCCTAATGCCATGCAGGAATACATAAGGTCCTAGACTCGGAATGGACTACTAAGGGCCATATTGTCCAACACTCCTTCTACGATTCAGGAATACATAGGATCCTCGAGTCAGAAGGGACTACAAAGGGCCATAGAGTCCAACCCTCCTTCTTCCTTGCAAGATAACATAGGATTCTCAAGTCAGAAGGGACTACAAAGGGCCATAGAGTCCAACCCTCCTTCTGCCATGCAGGAATCCATGAGATCCTAGACTCGGAAGGGAATACTAAGGGCAATATACTCCAGCCCTCCTTCTGCCATGCAGGAATACATAGAACACTAGACTCGGAAGGGACTACTAAGGGCCATATATTCCAACCCTCCTTCTGCCCTGCAGGAATACGTACGATCCTAGAGTCGGAAGGGACTCCTAAGGGCCATAGAGTGCAACCCTCATTTTGACATCCAGGAATACATACGATCCTATAGTCGGAAGGGACTACTAAGGGCCA
>NW_024826798.1:0-1543 GCF_019175285.1 Sceloporus undulatus
TTCTTTATGTTTAGTCTTTTTCTGCTCAACATCTCTCGATGTTTTTTAATAAAGAAGCCTCTAAGTACCGCTTTACATGCGGCCCATACTATTTTTATGTCGGTACCTTTATTTAAGTTTTCTTTAAAATAGTTGTTGATTAAATCTTTAGCTTCTTCTACAACTTTTGGGCATGAAATCAAATAGTCTTGCAACTGCCACCTAAATTCCGTGTTTTCTTTCCTCATGGTCAACACAACCGGGCTGTGGTCGGAATATGATTTTGTCCTGATTTGCACATTGTTCACTCTTGGGGCTAGTGATTTCGAGACAAAGAACATATCAATTCTGGAGAAAGTTTTAAATCTATTCGAAAAAAAAAAGTAAACTCGCGTTTATCTCCGCACTTATATCTCCACACTTCTATTAAAGACATATCATTTATAAAATTAAAGCAGGAAAGCGGTAATTTACCTTGATTAACTTTAATTGCTTTGGATGATAGTCTGTCCATATTTGGATCCACAACTCCATTCCAATCTCCACAAATTATAATTTCCTTATAACAAACTTCCTGTATGTTCTCTTTTAATTTTTGATAAAATTTCGCCTTTCCATTATTTGGTGCATATATTGCCACCAATAGAATATTTTTTCCACTCAGATTAACCTCAATCCAAACATAATGTCCTTCTTTGTCACAAAATAGTTGCCTAGCACTCAATTTATTTGTCACATATATCACCACCCCTTTCTTTTTTTGTTTATTCGCTGCTATATAGTGCTTCCCCAATTTTTTATTTCTCAGTAATCTTTCATCCTTTTGTCTAATGTGAGTCTCTTGTAAACATAAAATTTCAAACTTTTCTTTTCCTAATAAATGAAAAACTTCCTTCCTTTTGGTTTTATTATTCAGGCCATTTACATTCCATGAAAGGATTCTTATGTTATGTCCACCTTGAAACATTTTCCTTTTCCAGTAGTTGGTTTATTTAGCCTTAGTCTTCTTTCTCTTCCTCTTCGGTTTTCCTTTTGTGACCTCTAAGCTGAGATCTAAATCCAGTGTTTTGTCAGTCTGTTCTATCTCTCTGAGATCTGCTTCTTCTTCTCCTTCCAGCTCGGAGATCCCTGAACCATCCTCTTCCTCCTCTTCTCCATCCTCTGACTCTGAAGACCTTTGTTGTTCTTTGTCTTTTCCATCCTTTAGATCTTTCCTCTCCCCTTTTAATTCTTCTGATGCTTCTCCTACTCCATCATCTTTATCTGTCATTTTACTCCTTTCTAATTCTTTCCCATGTCTCCTCCAAAATTCTTTGGCCTTCAGAGTTGAGTTCAGTTTGATCCATCTTTGTTTAAAAAAACCCGATATCCCTTCCAATTTCTCCCATTTGTATATAATATTATGTCTGCTTAGATGATTTGTCAGAAATTTATATCCCTCACGTTTTTGGAGAATTCTTTTTGGGACATCCTTGTAAATCTTAAGTTCACACTCTTCTATGATTAATTTTTCTTGGTAACTCATTTGGAGAAGTTGTTCTTTCACGTTTTGCCTAAGGAAATA
>NW_024826799.1:0-940 GCF_019175285.1 Sceloporus undulatus
AGGTATTTGTGTGGTGCTAGAAAGACATCAGAGTGGCTGCTACACAAATCTCTTTGGAGACGTTATTCCAAAGCTGGGGTGCCACCACTGAAAAGGCCTGCTGGCAGTGGCTGTTCACACTATCTCAGAAGGAAGGAGAAGCCTGCATAGGCCCTCTGTGTTGGATCTCAAAGTATGGGTAGGCACATATTGAGGTAGCTCATGGATCCATCATCATAGCTGCTCCTTGTTGGGCAGGTAGAGCTCCCATTCAGCCCAGAGAGAGTTTGGGAAGGATGGCAGTAAAATTCAGAGTGGGTTTGCCACTCCTTCCCATGACTGGATCTGCTAGCTTCCCTGGCACATATGGTAAAGGATGATTTGTCAAGCTGTTCAAGAAAGTATGAGACAAGTGCATAAAACAGCCAGAGGAAAAATGGGCTGCTAAACCTCCCACTTAACAGAAGAGGACTAATATCAATCTTCTGGATTGCAGTTTGGAAACTCTGTTAAAGAAGCTGCTTCTAGTGAGTGCTGCAGAGTGGCAACTGTAATACTGAAATTCTGCGACTAAAGGCAAACTTGAACATAGGTAACTGATATCTGGAGTTGTGAACTTTACAGTTAGATGTGGCTGGCAAGAAACCATTGATACCTAAATAGAATCCTTCAGCCACAACTTGTTCTGTCAGATTCATCACCTCAGGTCATTGTATACTTTGCTTACACTTCAGTATGAAATTCCATGTGGCTTTTATAGGGCATCCTCCTGAATGTCAACACTTGCACAAGAAGGGGAATAATTGTGGCTTTGATTATGGATTAAATAAATGTAAATGTAGGCGGGATACAAACCACCATATAGTACGTATTGTATACGTACTAGGGTTAGGAAGGGGCGGTGCTTCCGCACCCCCCTAACCCTAGTACGTATACAATACGTACAAGATGGCGGCGCCCC
>NW_024826799.1:1040-1543 GCF_019175285.1 Sceloporus undulatus
TACGTATACAATACGTACAAGATGGCGGCGCCCCTTCCACATGGGCGCCGCCATCTTTACGTACTGGACGCATAGCGTCCAGACGTGTCGCGGCGCCTATGACGTCACGAATGCGCCAGCGGCGCCTTGCGACATCATCAGTGTGTCGCGGAAAGAAGCTCCGAAATGGAGCTTCTTTTTTGCTCCGCGCGGTTTGGCTGCTGCAGCTCCCACGCAGAGCAAATGGCACCGGCGGGGGACCACCGCAAAGCGGCGGTTTGTATCCCACCGTAATCTGGTAATATGGAGAGTGATCTGTGCACCAGCCCTTCTAGAGAGACACTTTGGCCTGTTACAGACTTCCAAAATAAAGCTGCTTTGGGTCTCTTTGGAGGTATGCTCTTTAAATGATGCATGGGTCCTAAGAGTCCGGAGGCCGCGCCAAAGCCACACTCCATTCCTAAGCACTGGAGTGCAGCTTTGGTGCAGCTTCCGGATTCTTAGGATGCATGCATCATTTAAAC
>NW_024826800.1:0-225 GCF_019175285.1 Sceloporus undulatus
TTCTTGCAGCTGACAACATATAAAATAATATTTTGCCATGTTTTTTTTCCTATGGATTGTTCTATTATATTAAACAAAAAAATTCAGGCACGAATTTAAAAGATAAAGTTACAACTTTCTTAATTTCAAAATAAATCAACTTCCAATATTGTATTGCTTTCCCACAAGTCCACCACAAATGATAGATTGAGCCCTTTTCCTTTTCACATTTCCAATACAAATTAC
>NW_024826800.1:325-1543 GCF_019175285.1 Sceloporus undulatus
TTTTGCCATGTTTTTTTCCTATGGATTGTTCTATTATATTAAGCAAAAAAAGTTCAGGCGAGAATTTAAAAGATATAGTTACAACTTTCTTAATTTCAAAATAAATCAACTTCCAATATTGTATTGCTTTCCCACAAGTCCACCACAAATGATAGATTGAGCCCTTTTCCTTTTCACATTTCCAATACAAATTACTGCAATTCTTTTTTTTTTTAGTATAATCTTTATTAGGTATTAAAAACACATAAAGATACACATAACAATATATAAGATGAACGACATATACAGCATTACATCTTAAATAAATGTATTAGTTATAAACTATACACAATATACAGTATTCTAATCTAAAAATAAAGCAAGATTAAGTAAGACTTCCAAGAGAAAGATGGGACACGATTATGCCAAATTATAGCAATCAGATCTAAACGAATAGAATTAATCCATGCACAATTTAAATATAGTAAAAAAAGTCATATATCATATATTATACTTGTGTTTTTGCTTCTGTGCCTAATCTCATATCCTTCCCGATAAGATAAATAAAAAATCGTAGCTACCATATAAAATTAGGGGACAGGCCTTCCTTCTTAATAAACAACATATAAGGATGCCATACTTTCTTTGTTATTTCCCAGTCAAGGTTTTTCCTGTAGCAAGTGAGTTTCTCCAATTCCATATAATCCAATAGTTTCATAGTCCAGTCCTTCCACAAGGGCTGCCCTGACCCTTTCCAACAAGAAGCATACACCAATCTGGCCGCTGAAATCATATGAAACAGTAATTTTCCATGCATATTCTCAAGTTTAACATCCATAACCTTATTCAACAAAAACATTCTCGGGTCAAACGGGGATTTATAATTAAGAATCATTTCCATCTTCTGATGAATCCCTTTCCAGTATTTCTTGGCATGCTGACATTGCCACCACAAATGTACCAGGGATCCTGGGGAGTTACCACACTTCCAGAGTCCAAATTTTGGAGAGCTTTAAAGGCGTTAGATGTCACCTATTCTGCATCTTGTAATAATTTTCTCTGATTGCTATACAAGCAGTATATTTCGTTCGGACCCACCAGTTTTCCGCCCCACTGTTCTAAGGGTAAATTTTCACCCAAATCTTGTGCCCATTTTATCATTGACGGCTTAATTCGCTCGTCATGCATTTGAAGGTTTAACAAATACTTATAAAGCTTAGAGATTCTACCTACATTTTT
>NW_024826801.1:0-1543 GCF_019175285.1 Sceloporus undulatus
TGGTGTAGTGATATATGTAAAGGATAAATGAGAATCTAAAGAGGTATTCTCAGACCCCAATGGATACTTGGTTGGTGTAGAAGTTACTTTACAAGACCAAAGGATCCTAATGGTGGGAGTTTATGTTATGTAGAAAATAAAGGCCTGTTGTTTGGAAAATGGAAAAAAACAAATGCCAGAGCGTTTGAGCGATAGGACCTTAATGATGGGAGATTAGAAAGGGGTGATAGACCCCCAGATAGATAGAAAAGCAGACAACAAAATATACTTAAAGCAAGAGAAATTGCCGAAATCTTTCTTTGAATTAAAAGAAGCCTTTGCATTAGAAGATACTGGAGAATCAAGTATGGTCTTTCTAAGGGATTCACGTTCTTTTCAAACACCCATCAATCCTGGTGGAGAATAGATATGTTCCTGACTTCCCCGACTATTAGCACAATGGTGGAAGCAGTAAAAACCCTACCAAAAATCCTATTGGATCATAATCCAATTTTATTGTCTTTGAAGAATAAATCTAAGGAACTGATATGGAGACTTTGTTAAAAGATGGAAAAATTCTAGATGAAGCAAAAACAAACACACTTAAATCCTTCTTTGAAGAAAATCTGAATGGAGAAGTCAGCCCAGAGATCGTCTGGGACACAAGCAAAGCGTTAATGAGGGGTTTCTCTTTGAAACAATCTTAGGAAAGGGAAAAAAAATAGAGGAAAGAATTTGAAAGAACGACAGGAAAAGTTAAAGGATAAGGAACAATTACTTAAAGAAAACCCCCAAAACAAAATGATTCAACAACAGATTAAGAAGATTCAAAAGGAAATATCCACATGGCTAATAGAAGACCAGGAGAAAAAATCAAAATACATGAAACAGAAACACTTTGAGAATGATAATAAACCTGGTAAATGGTTAGCGTGGAAACTTAAAAAGGAAAAGGAGAAACGGATCTTTTCAAGTGTTAAAAAGGAGATGAGATTTATTCCAACCAAAAACATATGAAAGAATGTTTATATAAATATTTCACAAATCTATACAAAGAAGAATGTATTTCACAGGAGAGGATAGAAGAATCTTTGGACATACAAGACATAGTAAAGATTGATGAAGAAGAGAGGATCGCACTTAATAAACTAATAACGGCTCCTGAGGTGCTAGAAGCAATCAGTAAAACCAAGGCACCCAAAGCGCCAGGGACAGATGGCCTAAGCGCAATCTATTACAAGAGCTTACAGAAAGAGCTAATTAAACCCTTGTAGAAAACATAAATAGAGCCTCACAAAGAAGAACGCCTGACTCTTGGAAGATAGATGATATTGCACTGATTCCTAAAGAAAGTAAGGAGCTGCTGGAGGTGAAACATTTCAGACCCATTTCTCTCCTTAACAACGATTATAAAATCTTCGCAATGGTCTTAGCAGAAAGATTTTTTAAAACCCTACAAAATATCATAAGCGGAGACCAAACGGGCTTCCTCCTAAAAAGGCACCTTAGAAACAACACGAGGAATTTACTAGATATTATAGACTTCTATGAGAAGAAAATAGAT
>NW_024826802.1:0-1543 GCF_019175285.1 Sceloporus undulatus
GTGACTTGTCCTTAACTATTTTTATTCTTATTTTTATTCTTATTCTCAGTCATTAATCAAAATGGAGTATAAGTTATCAAACCAATACTTACTTGTTACTGCTCTAGCAAGTAACAAGTACCTATTCTTGGTCATTAATCAGAATGGAGTATAGGTTAGCAAATCTATGTTTACTTATGAAGTCGGAGGCTTTCATGGCCAGCATCCACAGTTTTTAGTGGTTTTTTTGGGCTATGCGGCCATGTTCTAGAAGAGTTTCTTCCTGACGTTTCGCCAGCATCTGTGGCTGGCATCTTCAGAGATGCTGACCCACTCTCTTCCATGCCAGCATCCTCTGAAGATGCCAGCCACAGATGCTGGCGAAACATCAGGAATAAACTCTTCTAGAACATGGCCACAGAAAAAACCCACAAAACTATATTTACTTGTTAGTGTTTCAGTCAGTCACCCAAAGGGTTTCCAAAGCAGAGTGAGAATTTGGATGCTGGTCTCCCAGAGCCCTACTCTGACACTCAAACCAGTACTCCATGCTGCTCTGCAATAGTACAGTGCAACGTAATTGTGCTAGTGAGGATTTTCATTTCAACAACCTTTAGTTGGGCCCAAGCCCAGATAAATATATACTGAATTATACATCCCTATCAGTTCCTTAAAATCTCCAAACATCAATTCATATACCATCATACTTAGAGAGGGAGGTCTTAATCATCATCTCTATACCAAATCTGATGGAAAGGCCCACCAGAAGAGATCCGTCTTTAGTGCCTTCTTAAAGGCATCTAAGGTAGTGATAAGACGGATCTCCTCCGGCAGACTATTCCATAATTTAGGGGCTGCAGCAGTGAATGCTCTATATACACAAAAGGACACACGTTTCTGTGGACGGTGTGTGTGTGTGTATGTGTGTGTACTAGAAAGAACATGACTGTGTACATGTCTGTGTGAGTGGATGTGTGTGGCTGTGGCTGTGCAAGAGTCAGGATGTAGGAAAGTGGAGTCGAAGGCTTTCATCATGGCCAGCATCCAGTTTTTTGTGGGTTTTCCAAGCAATATGGGCACGTTCTAGAAGAGTTTGTTCCTGACATTTCGCCAGCATCTGTGGCTGGCATCTATGAATGGCTGCCAGTGAAAGTTACACAGTGTTCAGTGGTTGTTGCGCGCCTTCAAGTCACATTTCCAACATGGCAACTCTACGGCGAACCTATTATGGGGGTTTTCTTGGCAAGATCAGTTTAGAGGAGGATTGCCATTGCTTTCCTCTGAGGCTGAGAGAGTGTGACTTATGCGCATGGTCTCCCAGTGCGTTTCATGGACAAATTTCTTCAGAGGATGGCCATTGCCTTCCTCTGAGGCTGAGAGAGTGTGACTTGTGCGCATGGTCTCCCAGTGCGTTTCATGGACAAATTTCTTCAGAGGATGGCCATTGCCTTCCTCTGAGGCTGAGAGAGTGTGACTTGTGCGCAAGGTCTCCCAGTGCGTTTCATGGACAAATTTCTTCAGAGGATGGCCATTGCCTTCCTCTGAGGCTGAGAGAGTGTGACTT
>NW_024826803.1:0-1543 GCF_019175285.1 Sceloporus undulatus
GAGCACCACACCCTACAATTGGTTACGACTAGACATTCATGTCAAAGGAAAGCCTATCCCTTTAAGGCAGCACTTCATCTTCAGGCCCACTGAAACCATAGTGGGAAAAGCATAGGTTAGGAAAGAAGTGATACAACAGCATTGGGCCTTTTTCAGAAGCCAGACAAGGGGAGGCGTTCATTCTTCACCAGCCTGTTTTTGGTAGCAGTGGCAGCCAAAGCTAGACCACATGAGACTCTTTCCTTCCTCTATGCAGGGAAGGAGTACAGTTGAGATCATCACTTGCTTGCCTATGTAATTTTTGTTGATGATGGTGGCAGAGGTGGCAGAAGTAGAGAAATGGATCCTGAGAAAGTGATAAAGGAAAGATGATGTTCAAGACACCAATGAGTAATGATGCTATTCCCCTTGACATTGCATTTGGCACCCAGTCACCTGAGACAGTGAGGGTAAGCACCACTCTTCTCACTTACCTGGCCATCAGAGATGCAACTCTATCAGTTCAATTACCACTAGCAGTCTCTTCAGGGCACCTGGGGAGACCTAGAATTGAATCTAGCAGTGGATTTTGAAAGGGAAATAGCACCCAGGAGGAGGTGAATCCAACTAGAATTGTGAAGCGGGGGCTCATAACTGGGATTATGCCACTAGAGCAAGTATTTGTTTTTACCTTTCCCCATGGCCCATTTTCCTGAGAAAAATTCCCTGTCCTTAAGCAGTCCTATTTATTTAAGAATGTATAACTTGTTCTGTCAAATGTATTTGCTTTGTTCATAGAATCACAAAAAGGTTCCCATGGGCAATCTAGGCCAACCTCCTGCCAGTGCAGGAATCAACCACTAAAGCATCCCTGAGAAGTGGCCATCTAACCTCTGTTTAAAAACATCCAGTGAAAGAGAGTTGACCACCTTCCATGGTAATATATTCCCCTGCCCAATAGCTCTTAGCATTAGGGATTTCTTCTCCATGTTTAGTCAAACTATTATTTAATGTAATTTGAATCAAGATCTATCCCCTGTAGCACCAGAAAACAAACTCATTCAACCTTTCGTATGACAGCCTGCCAGACATTGCAAATAGTTACCATATCACCTTTCAATCTTCTCAGAGTTAAACATATCCAATTCCCTTGAATGTTTCTGTGCAGGTTTACTACTTAACCCACCACTTTTCCACCAGGTGTGAGGCTCTGATTAAACCTCTAGTGCCCCAAAAACATACACAAATCTCATGGTTACCATCAAGAGTGAGGTCTGCCCTTGCCACTAATGCAAGGAGCTCTTCGTGTCCTACTGCTGTGGCCACTAACTGCGGGGACCTGCTAAATACTGTACTGTCAACATGCCTGTATGAGATCTTATGCAATTTATACCCCATTGGACACCATCCTTCTTTATTCATTCCTGACACCATGTCTGAATCCAAGCTTTCTATTATATAGTATGCCTGAGGGGCAAAAGCATATAAACTCAAGAACACTTTATTAACAAAAGTTGAACATAACAAAAAGATTATTTAATTCATTTGGAACACAGCTCACACT
>NW_024826804.1:0-1543 GCF_019175285.1 Sceloporus undulatus
TCCTGCTAAGGTGGACAAGAAGAGAGGGCTCCCATACTTTTAATAGCTGGACAGAAGAGAATATTTCAATAATTGCAGTTTTCATGACACACACAAAAAAGAGGATAGGTCTCCTGTACCTTTAATAATTGTGTGGGCAAGGAGATTTCGGTAGGAGTAGCTTGTATGACAAGCTATACATGTTGAGTCTACCTTATCCAAAATGCTTGGGATCAGAAGTATCCTGGATCTTGGAAATTTTCAGATTTTGGAATATCTGCATATACATAATGGGACTCCAGTCTAAAGATGAAATTCGTTTATGTTTCATATGCATCTTATACACATAGCCTGAAAGTAATTTTATGCACAGTATTTTTAAATAATTTTATGCATAAAACAACGCTTGTGTACATTCAACCATCAAAAAGCAAAGAAGTCACTATCTCAACCATCAATTGTGGACAATTTTGGATTTTGGAATATTTCAGATAAGGGAAACTTAACTTGGACCGGCTCAAATTCCCTTTTCTGTGAATCTACTAAAGGCACAAGAGTTATAATAAAAAACTATACCTAATGGAAATTCCTCTCCACAAAATTTAGAGGAGCCCTGCCCTTTTTTTGTAGTGATTACCATGGTCCAAGAACTATCTACATTTCTTTAATTTTCAAAAGCATTACAGTAACAGTCCTTAGTTTAGCCACTTATTCAACTTTATTAATTTAAAATCATAAGAACAATAATAGTAATTATTTAAAGGGGATCCTTGGTGACACCACGATGGATTCAACCAATTAGCAGTGTGCACACCATTCCACTGCAATACTGCAGAACACAAAAGTATTGAAGAGTAATCTTTCTGCTCTCTGCTTGGTGAAATAGCTCACTGGTTTTACCTAATGCACTATATTCTGTTTTTAATGTGTGAAACACATTGTAAATTGGACCACTGAAAAGTCAAGTTTAAAAAATGGCCAAGAAATAAATTAATAAAAGAGAAGGCCATAAAGAAAAGATTTATGGTAACTATATCACTGGGTTTCTTGGCAAGATTAATTCAGAGGCTTGCCTCCTCTTATCACACAGGGAAAATCAGGGGTTTAAACAGCAATTATCCCGTTAACATTTTCACACACATCGCAATTAAAGAGACATTATCCCAGAAATAAACAGGCAGTAAACAACAACAAATCATTCACAGGATTTCCCTGTGAATGATTTGTTGCTGTTTACTGCCTATTTATTCCCAGGATAATGGCACTTTAATCGTGACATTGTGTGAAAATGTTAATCATGATTGCCCGATTTTCACAGGATAATCGCTGTTTAAACCCCCGATTTTCCCCGTGTGACAAAGTCCTTAAACAGAGAGAGAGAGAGAGTGGCTTAACAAGGTGGGTTTCTGTGGCTGAGCAGGAATGCAAACTTTGGTCTCCTAGAATCCCAGTCCAACACTCAAGCCACTACACTAGCACTTATCAAACAATGGTTCTTCGGATGTTTGTGACTTTAACTCCCCAAATTCCTGAGCATTGCCCATACTGCCTGGGACATCTGGTA
>NW_024826805.1:0-1543 GCF_019175285.1 Sceloporus undulatus
TCCTTTAGGGTAGAAGAAGGGGCTGGACTGGATGGCCCTTGGGGGTCCCTTCCATCTCTAGGACCCCATGTTTTCCTTTAGGGTAGAAGAAGGGGCTGGACTGGATGGCCCTTGGGGGTCCCTTCCATCTCTAGGACCCCATGTTTTCCTTTAGGGTAGAAGAAGGGGCTGGACTGGATGGCCCTTGGGGGTCCCTTCCATCTCTAGGACCCCATGTTTTCCTTTAGGGTAGAAGAAGGGGCTGGACTGGATGGCCCTTGGGGGTCATTTCCATCTTTAGGACTCTATGTATTGCTTCAGGGCAGAAGAAGGGGCTGGACTGGATCTTGAGAAATGAAAACCAAGTTGAGAGCTTGACCTCTGCAGACAGAAGTAGCCTTAACCCGCCTTGCAAGCCTCTCCAATGCAGTATGTCCTCCTTGGCTTTGGTATCATCCAGTCCTAGAGTTGGGAGAGACCCCAGAGAAGGCCCTGATCCAGTCCAACCGCCTTCTTCTTCCATGCAGGAGCTCTCCATCAAAGCCTAACCGACAGTTGGCCATCCAAACTCTGCTTCAGGACCTCCAAGGAAGGACCCCCCCCTGAAATGCCAAAGAAGGGCATTCTGGCGCCCTCCTGTGGCTCCTTTTGCACACTGCAGCCTCCGGAGGCCGAAAATAGAAAATCCAAATGAAATCAATGAAAGAATGAAAATAATCATATAATTTAATCCTCATTTCCGCCATATTTTAAGGTCAAAAACATTTTACAAGTTGCACTCCTCCGTTTTTGTCTTTCTTAAGCAGCCTTTTTGCAAAAGTGGCATCACCCGGGGCTCGGAACGGGAACCGCCTGGACCGCTTCTGGTCAGACACGCCAGTGCGCCACGCGGGATCGCCGCTAGCCAGCCTTCTCCTGCCCTTCTTAGCCTCTCCACCGTCTATGACGTCACTGGCCAAAGGCGCTTCAGTTCTTGCTCTTGCCCGCCCTCCAGTGGCCACTTTGCAATTCTACAGCCTCAACGACAAATCAAAGAAAAATGGGAAAGGAAAAAAGAAAAGGAAAAACAAAATGACATTTAAAATTAACATTCAGAAATAAAACGATGAAGAACATAAAACAAAACGTAAGTTAGCAAAATCTAACATTCAAAATAAGATCATATAAACATTAAATTAAAATAAATTTTACAATAACATTGGAAATAAAGTCAAATATTACAAAATAAATCAAATCACCAAAAAACGAAACAGGAAACATAAAAAAAATTTTTTTTCTTTATTTATTTTTATTTCATTTTTATTTAAATCAATTTGTATTTTATTTAAATTATTTATTTTATTTTATTTTCCATATTTTTATTTATATTTTATTTTTATTTTATTTAAATTAATGTTTATTCTAAATAATTTTATTTTATATTATATATTATTTATATATTTATTATATATTATTTATATTTTATATTTTATTTTAATTTATTCATTTTTATTTTTTATTTCTACATTTATTAATTTTTAATAAAATAAGTTGCAGATATACAGGGATACGGATATGTACACAT
>NW_024826806.1:0-1543 GCF_019175285.1 Sceloporus undulatus
GAGATTCTATAAAGGAGATAAAAAAAGTTTTAACAAATTCAAAAAAATACAAACAAGAAGTGAAGAGAAACCAGTGCCAAACTGAACTTATGATCATGGCAGATAGATAAAAACAATAGTTATCCAGCTTGCAGTAGCAAGAAAAGGAAATTTCATGGAAGGATAAAGATAAGATTACAGAGAATATAACTCTCATAATATCTTGATAGAGATCCAAATTTACAAAGCTCTATATGGTTCTGATCACCCTACGACAGAAGGAACTTGTACAGAGCAACCACAGAGGATGAAGCACCCTCTCTGGAAAGCTGGAGTTGGCAAATTTTGTTCCTCCTGTTTTAAACTCCCATCATTGCAATGCTGGCTGCCTTACAGAGGTTTTTTTTTGGGGGGGGGGGAGTGCAATGGGGTGGCTGAAAGTTGTAGTACGAAATGTAAGAAGCACAAATTGCCTGCTCCTGTATTTAAGCAAAAGGTAAGGAAGTTGGAACTATTTAGGAAAATGGTGATTAGGAGTGTGAATAAATGCAATCTGCGTTTCTATCATGGCTTCTCATGATATGTCCAAAGTAAAACAGTCACTTTTGTAATTACACCCATTTCTGTCCTATCTAGCTAGTTTTTTTTAAAATCAGCATCAGTACTGGGGGGAGGTGGAGCTGGAGAAATACATTGTTGGACTGCAAAATCATGTCTGCAGTGAGCAATGCAATAAAGCTTGAACTGAACAATGGGATTCTACTCTGAGTCTACTACAGTATAGAGAGCAAAACAGAAAAACGGAGATGTCTCATCAGCTCCCCCAGCATGTGAAAAAGAAAAGAACCAATATCCAAGTTTGGCCACCCAAATAGAAATTAGAATAAAAGGGGAGGCTGGTAAAATCAAATCAAAACAAAACATTCCAGGATGCATTTTTGAAGCCTTCAAGTGTTCTCTAGAAGATTCCCATGTTTTGTTTTGTTTAGTCAAGCAAGGCTTACCTGACCTGTTGTTTCAAGTCATGGGTTCATATCTTTTGTTCTGAATAAAAAGTTTTTTGGAACATGTCCAACTGCTCTTCTTTTTTGTGGAATAGGAACCATATATTCTTTCTATATGTCCGGCCAGAGAGAGGAGAGCTTCTGTGAGTCACATCTGTGAGTCACAAGGGGGCGGAGCTAGCAGACTAGCTTTATATACCAACTTCCAGAGCCTTCCAGAGTAGTCCGGCCAGAGAGAGGAGAAGGAGCGGAGCTGCTTGGCAGCCATTTTGAGACCGTGTGCTCGTGCTGAAGGGGCGGAGCTTCTGTGAGTCACATTAGGTGGAAGTGACCATGTTCTCTTGGAGTTTGTAATACAGTGGAAAGGAGAAGCCAGGCATAGTCAGACTTTAGGAGAGCGGATTTCAGTAAACTTAGAGAAGTATTGAGGGCAATTCCATGGTCAGAAATACTAAAAGATAAAGGAGTTCAGGACGGATGGGACTTTCTCAAAAGGGAGATACTGAAGGCACAATTTCAAACAGTTCCAGTGAGAAAGAAAAATGGGAGGTGTCTCAAGA
>NW_024826807.1:0-1543 GCF_019175285.1 Sceloporus undulatus
AACGATTGCGGGTTACTCTAGAACTGTTCTAGAGTTAATTCGGTTTCCAATAGGAACGCCTCACCTTGGATTCGATTTGAATCCCGGCGTATCAGCCAGTGGGAACCACCCCTAAATGGCTTTGAACAGAGCTTACAGAAGTTACCGTATATACTTGACTATAAGTCATCGTCATGTATAAGTCGAGGGCAGGTTTTGGGGCCAAAATCATGTTGAGTGTAAAACTTGGAGGCATACAGTGTTTGTATGCGAGCAGCAAGAGAGAAGCAGCGATCAATACGAGGCTTCGGTGTTTCAGCCTTCACTCCTGAGACAGCGAAGCATGTGGGTGGGAGAGGGACTATGAAACAAACAGTAATCAATCAATCACCAAGGTCTCTATGTGCTTGGCTCAGGATGGAAAGAAACTGCATGGGGAAATCTGAAAGACGTGCTATCACATTACCATACTGACTTGTAAATAAGTCGACCTAGGATTCTGGAGTCAATTTTTGGACATAGATTTTTAGACTTATAAATGAGTAGATATGGTACTTTTGGGACCTCATAACATCTAGAGTTTCCCAGCAATCATGGCTATTGGCCACATTAGCTTGGAGATTCTGAGAGTTTTACTGTAGATCTAATGCAGTTTGACACCACTTTAAGTGCTGTAGCTCCATCTTATGGAATCCTGGGATTTGTAGTTTGGCAAGGTCTTTAGCCTTCTCTGCCAAAGAGTGCTGGTGCCTCACAAAACTAAACACCCCAGGGTTTTGTAGGATAGAGCCATGGCAGTTAATGTGGTATCAAACTGCATTATTTCTACAATGCAGATGCACCCTTAGTTTAAAAAAGAGGTACTTTTAAAAGCTCTGGTTCAGGATAAATTGAGATATTTACTGATGTCTATGTTTTCTATGGTAAACTGGTGAAATGAATAGAGTTGGTTAATAACCATTACTAGTTTGTACTTCAGTTTGAATTTCCTACTTCCTACTCCCCACAACATGAAATGATGGGCTGCCTCTCCATTCTCTTTGATGATGAAGGCTATAGTATGTTCTATTATTTTGTTTGAAATAAGTAAGTTTCCAACCTAAGCTATGCAAAGTTCTGTCCAAGAAACTTAGATAAATGTTGCCATCATGGCACTTAGCAGTATTTTCTTTTTTTTTTGGGGGGGGGGGAGGTAAATAAAAGGGATCACTATGACCTTAAGTTGTTATAATGATTTTACCATGGAATATAAAACACAGAATGTTATGAAGGTCAGCCTAGTCAGAGTACAGTGGCGTGCTTGAAGCACGTTGTCTTGTAAACAAAACTTGGGGGAAAAACATAAGAAAAAACCCCAAACCATGCAAACATATACACAGTGGATGAACTTGGAAACACTGTGTTGCTAAGCTTGAAAAGTTGTGTGTCTGGAAAGGGAATGGGAGATAACATCATGAAAAAGCATTCATAGAGAAGATAAAATTTGTACTTTGTAGCTTAATACTTGACAGTGCCAGTCAGAAATCTGCCTCTTGTGAATGTTGCTGGATATAAAATACAGTGG
>NW_024826808.1:0-1543 GCF_019175285.1 Sceloporus undulatus
TTCCAGTGCCATGGCCAGGTGGTGGCAGTGTTTCCTTCCCTCAAGACGGATGCTCCACCTCCCTCCTTGTGGCCATGGAACAGACACAAACAGCGACTGAGGCTCAGAGGGACAGTGGGCATGGTTGGAGGCGGAGCCATGTAAATTTTAGGCCAATTGGAAGAGAGGATAGCCCTGAAGTCTCTCCCTGGCCACAGAGTCCCCTTGGAGGCGAGGCTGTGAGGGCAGGGAGGGCATGGCTGGGGGGCCATGGAGAGGGCAATGCGCAAAGAGGGCTTCTGGGGCCAGAGGGGGAACAGAGGTTGAGGAGGAGGAGGGAGGGCTGGGGCCAGGCCAAGGTCTCACTCTGACCTGGAAGGACATCCTGAGGAGAGGGGCTCTGGGTGGCCAGGGGGCTAAGCAGCAGAGCCTGTTTCTTCCTTAGAAGTTCTTTCAGGGAAGTTTTCAAGAAAGGCTTGGGCAGATACTTTGGTCACTTTGTGCTGAGGTCCACATGAAGGAAAGGCTTCACTTTTAGATAGTCTTCTTCCTCTATTACTATTTTGCTTTGGATCTCTGGGAATCCTTTCTTTTTGTCTGTTTTCCCATGATTTCAGCCTTTTTGCATCTTGTTGTGATGCGGAAGAAGAAAGGAACCCATCTTCATTCCAGCTGCTGGGAGAGGAGAAAAGGAGGGAACAGCGCCACCTGGAGGCAAGGAGGAATGGAGGGATTCCTGGGTGTCAGTCAATGGAATAGAAAGAGAGAAGGAGGAAAAAGGAATATTGCTTTTAATTATAAAATGGCATTATTACACACAAACGTATCCATAGATTCAGACACACATGTATATGAAGTATATAAAAGGGAGTCAAGCCGCATAGTATACAAATATTTAATGCACACATATGTCCGTATACACAAACACACACCTACGTTTTAAAAGTATTATCCCATATGGAAACAAGTGGTGAGAATGTATGTCCAAGCAATGCCTTGAATACCCAGAATACCTGATGAAAGAAAGAGGACGTTCCCAGAGCAATGCGCCTATGGAAGCTATATAGGCCTGAAAGCACCCGACCAGAGAGAAAAAGCGGAAGACTATCAGGTGACTGTAGGAAAACCAAAGAGAAAACACTGTTGGCTCACAATCCTTTCCTCTTCTCATCCCTCTATCACTTCTTCTCTTCCCTTTTCACATCAGCAATTGTGAATGGGAAAACCCTTTGAGCGAAGGAATACAGTTTATATCCACAGATCTGCAAAATCCTATTTTCTCCAAGACAGTCCTGGCTCCAGGGAAGAAAACCTCAATCTCTGCGGATGTCACTTTGAGATCTGGGGACGCAGCCTGAAATACGGCAAGGAAGACGGACATCAGGCAAAACTCATTCGCCAACATCTTTGTGCCTCAGTATTGCCACTGTCTCCCCATTTGATAACGCAGTGTTTCTTTGGCAACACAAAACGGTCCCTGAGTCAGAATGGAGAGTTTCACGATCAAAGAGGATCCCAAAGGATCACAGTTGGATTCACAATGAAATCCAAAGAGAAAGAGCTT
>NW_024826809.1:0-394 GCF_019175285.1 Sceloporus undulatus
CTCATAATAACCCCCCAAGTACCTGGGCCCCAAGGAATCCCCCAAGGCGGAGGCAGGGAAGGAAAGAGGGAGAGGAGGCCTGGGGAGAGAAGAGGGCTTCTTATAACCCCCAAGGGGCCCCCAGAAGACCCTCCATCCATTCCTCTGAAGGGCTCTCCCCACTTCCCTCCCCCCCTGAGAACAGACTGTGAAAGCAGCAATGGTTTCAGGTCTGAGACTGTGCATGTGCATATACTTCCAAAGGCCCCTTCTGATCGTGCACAGAAATCACCAGGGCCTTACTGCTGCTGCTGTTTATTCCACTGGCAGCCTTTGAAGGAAGGGAAGGAGCGTGCCAGGCGTTCAGCAGCCTCCCCTTCCTTCCTTCCTTCCTTCCTTCCTTCCTTCCTTCCTT
>NW_024826809.1:494-1091 GCF_019175285.1 Sceloporus undulatus
CTTACTGCTGCTGCTGTTTATTCCACTGGCAGCCTTTGAGGGAAGGGAAGGAGCGTGCCAGGCGTTCAGCAGCCTCCCCTTCCTTCCTTCCTTATTCCTCCCTCCTTTCCTTCTTTTGAGGAGATTTTGAAGAGGCCGCAATGGAGCCCAGGAAAGGAAGGAAAGGAATGCTCTGATTTGGAAATAGTCTCTCTGTGTATACTGTATGTAGATAGATAGATAGATAGATAGATAGATAGGGATGTATATTATATATGTGTGTGTGTGTGTGTGTGTTTGCCTCTGCTGTTCTTATCGATGGGAATGGAACTGAGGACTGAGGAGAGAAGAAAGTGTCAGTTTTGTGCAAATTCACAACTTCTGTGTATCAAAGAGTCCAGTGCGTTGAAATAGCAAAGAACTTTATTGCAAACACATAGTCAGAAAATCAGTATTTAAGCCAGAACTGCCCTCCCCAAGTCAAAGAATATATTGAAACCCCAAAACCTAAAACTCCTCCTTCTACCAAACCTAGCCCCCACCTAAAATTCCCACCATCTATCCCCCACTATTAACCAGCCCCACTTTGCCATCCTTCTCACACGCACAATCTCTCCC
>NW_024826809.1:1191-1543 GCF_019175285.1 Sceloporus undulatus
CATAGTCAGAAAATCAGTATTTAAGCCAGAACTGCCCTCCCCAAGTCAAAGAATATATTGAAACCCCAAAACCTAAAACTCCACCTTCTACCAAACCTAGCCCCCACCTAAAATTCCCACCATCTATCCCCCACTATTAACCAGCCCCACTTTGCCATCCTTCTCACATGCACAATCTCTTCCTGCCCCAGACATTCGAAGAAACTAGATCCCTTTCTGTTACTACAGGTCCCTAACTTTCTTCAGCCAACACCCCACAAATTCCAAATGCTATCTTTGCTATTCTAGCTACCTGCAACAAATCTCAGCCCCCCATCTAACTAACCTAAACCACGACCCCTAAACCCCAGCC
>NW_024826810.1:0-1543 GCF_019175285.1 Sceloporus undulatus
TTTTTTTTCATTGTATGGTGGTTCTTCTTGAAAAATGTTGCTGGTTATCATTCTTGAAATTTGGTTTCAGACTAACTGAAAGTCGTTAAGACAGTTGTGGCATATGTTCTCTTTGGCTGAATAAATCAAGGCAAGACATTAGAGGAATGCCATGGGAAGAAATTGAGATGTTCATAGAAAAATCTATAAACCAGACATTATTGTTGTTTCACTTGCAAATTAGAATTGCTGCTTGGTCAATCCTGTTATAATAATACAATAATAGTAAACATTCATTTCTTACTCTCCCTCTTCCCAAACTACATATACCCTGTTGCTGAGAAGTACTGTAAAGGATCTCGGTTCTGCATATTAAATAAATAAATAGGATAAATTTGTTGGATGAATATGCCAGCATTATTTTTTTCCATTATTACAATATTACTGTATAATATTAATTGGGTCACAGAATATACAGTCTTTGTTTTTGGAGCAGGCTTTCATGATTGAGAATGTATATAAAAGGCGTATATGAAAAGGCCAAGTGTATTTGTGATGCTGACTCATTTAACAGTACTTCTCTGGTAAAAAGTAGATAGGGAAGTTAGAGTTAAAAGAAAATGTGAAACAGATTTCTCCTGCCAATTAGGAGTGCGTATACATGTATAGGTTACTGTAGAAGGAGGACTGAAAATTCAGCATTTCAAAAGTGCACAAATCTTTCAGGAAACAAATACTTGTTTTTTCTATGTATTTATAACTGTGATATACTTGTATCCTAATTTCTGTAGAATCATTTTTCAAAAAGGTAGGAAGCCATAAACTAAATCTATTTTTCTAGGCAAGCTAGCAATTCCAGTACTGCCACTGTTGCAAGGAAGCAGTGATGGAAAGGTTGAGAAAGGTGACAACTGTTTTAAAGAAAGTTGGGGATGTTATTAATGTTTGAATTAATAAACAGTGAAAGTGCTGAGTATGTGGAGTCGAGATTGCTTCTCCCTTGCCCAGCTGACAAAAGGTTCTCAACCTGCAGAATTATGAAATTGCTTTTGCTGCTTGGATATTAACAGGACTTAAAGTCACAAGCACTGTGGATTCGGAATGCTTGAATGGAATTAGAAAGCTTTTCTGGACATAATGGCTTCCTTACACTATTCAGGGTCTTTCCTATAAACAGAAGGGTTTGTGGAAAGCTACAAATACAGCTGATGTTTCTCTCTTTGGCCTTAAAGCAGGTGTCAAAATGTTGTGCCCATCTGAATGCTGTTAACTGCAAGTCCCAGCAGCCCTAGCCAGCATGGCTAATGGTGACGTATACTGTGAGCTGCAGTTTAGGAACATCTGAACAGCCACAACATTCCCACCCCTGCCTTAGAGGGTTTCTGTGGCAAGATAAAAGAACACTTTGAAAGCTAAGCAGCATTCTTCCTAGGTAGTACTTAGAAGGGGGATAAGAAGGACAAGAGCTGCAGGTTGTATTTCAAAGGAGGGCAATGATAAACCACTAATAAATATTTTTTGCCTAAGAAAATCCTGTGAAAGTCACGAGGTCAACATAAGTTGA
>NW_024826811.1:0-1543 GCF_019175285.1 Sceloporus undulatus
AAATAGTCCACATTTAAAATGCAGCCTCTAAATTCACAATTTAAAAATCATCTGGCTAAGCCTGCTGGAAGAAGCTGGAATCTTAGCCAGCAGAGCAGTTCTGGTGACAGATAGCAAATCTCCTCTGGTCTAAGACAGTTCTACCAGCAGATGGGACTTGTACCTAATCCTAATGCCTTACTTCCAGTGTGTTTTTGTGTACAGATTGCACTGTTGTTTTACAGTGCAGATGGAAAATACCATCTGGGAAAAGTAGCTCTGGTAGTCTTGTATTAATATATCTACCAGTGGTGGAACTATCTGAACTGTTATCTGGAAGTGAGACTCCATGGAGGACATATTTCTGAACAAACAGAATTGGTTTGTAAAGCTTTAATCCACAGATGCAGAAACAGATTTGATCAACATCGACAAAACTGGGTTTAGTGATTGATTTGGATTCAATCTCATCCCTAAAAATGGCACTATTAGCTGTCCTCAGTGCTTGGGAAAAAGCTTAGAAATAATTTGTGGACAGGGCTGTTACCCAATTTAAATGTATGTAGGTCAGCATTAGGGAATTGCAGCTCTAGTAATGTGCTACAAAGAAACCTGGCTGCCTGTGAACCATAGGAAATGAAAATAAAAATGAATCCAACTGACTTTTAAGTATGTCTTTATTTAAACCATTTAAAAAATAAAATAAAATTATTGGCAGGAGCAGCAGTCAGATTAATTTAAATTTGTTTGACTGCCACCATTCAAACTCATTTGTATTTTACATCCTTTCAAAAAAGTATTCAGATTTGGCCGGATGAATGAATATGTTAACCTTCAGGCTAACTGCATTTAATTCCTTTCCATCTCTTGACTCTCTCCAGATGTCATGCGCATCCCAGTTGTTTAGCATTTCCTCTATGCATATTCTTGAGATCAGACCTTCTGGATGCATCCTCTCCAGCCCAAGAAACAACTAATCAGGCACATATGCTCCCTAAGGGATGACAGAGGCATTTCCTGAAAACAAATCTGATCTTTAGGAAAAGGGTGTGAAAAAAATAATTGAGGCCTTGGGAATTTCTTTACACTGGCTGCTACACTATTAATCTGCTGATCACGAATGTGAGATACAGAATTTTCTTCATAGGCCTAGACTGAGCCATTGTAGTGCTCACTATTTGGGGCTAACAGCATTTAAATGCTCTTAAAATAACTGCTTGTTTAGTGTGTTTCTTCAATATTATTTTCACATTTAATAGGACTTTTTAAAACTGTTTCTTCTTCTAAAAGTCTTAAGGCTATGGATTTTTTTAAATGAAAATCTTTATTAACCTTTAAAAAGCATAATATTTAAAAAAACAAAAAAAAACAAATGCAAGCATCTATAACAGTCATTACAAACCAATCAAAATACAATTATCCATATCCATTCATCAATTAGCTAATTACCTTTCCTTTTGTCCATTATTATCTTCTCCTTTATTTCAATTCTTTCTTTCCCAAACACTCTATTCATTACTTCTGGTTTCTTCCTTACATCTTTCTTTACCTTTCATATTTCTTT
>NW_024826812.1:0-1543 GCF_019175285.1 Sceloporus undulatus
AAAAGAAGAATTAGTGGTTGCATGAATTAGTTTTTTCTTTATATAGTTATAAGATTACTGTTTGAATTAGACATCATTCTATGATACAGGTTTCAAGACGAATAAAAGTTGTTACAGTGACTCAACCCCGGAAGGCAAACAAGGAAGACAGAATCGGGTGAAGACAGAAAAAAAAAAGTTTTGTTGTTTTTCCATGTATGGATGATGTTTCCTGTCTAGATTATGTATTTTAATTTTTTATGAAAACTTAATAAAGATGAATTAAAAAAAAGAAGCCCAAAACACATGGAGGGCCAAAGTTTGAGAATCATTATTCTAAATGAAGAAATAAATGAATTATCTACCATAACTTTCTTATGTAGATGGCCATAGTTCTTATGGGGAAATCACTTTGAGATGGGTAGAAACCACAGCTGGCACCCACTTCTTTTCTGTCACCCCCTTCTTTCTGTCCCTCCCCTCCCTGGATATCCCTTCCTCTTCTATTATAAATACATTAATGTAAGCTTAATGGCTGCAGCATGAGTGGTGGGGGATGAGGCTTAGTCAAAGGCACTATGGATCACCTCCAGGCCACAGGTTAATGATTCACTCTTGTACCTGATCTGTGGGAGTAAAATTATACCACCTGCCAAGCTGTGAAAAGGGCAGAGACCCTTCTGGCAAAATACTCAGAGGGTTGACAATCAAGGAAGGTACTGCTCCCTCAGCTGTCCCTTAGAGTATTCACCACACAGCAAGGGAGCCTCACCTTCAGCTGTCTTCTGTGTCACTGTCGCCTCCATTGGTAGCACACAGGAGAATAATGGGAAAGTGTCACTGTCCTCTGCTATGTCAGACCCCTCCTTCAGGTTCTTCTTGTCTGGCTTTTTCCCCAGGAGTCTCCTCAAGGGACTCTTGAAGGTTGGTCTGATGTGAAGAAAACAAGGTGACCGATGTGAATATTCATGTTTACCATGAAGCAGCACAGACAGTTTGAGAGCACTGCTGCAGATTTGAAAAGGGAGCATGGTATGGCAGAAAGGGCAGGCAGAGGGCTTCTGAAAAAAGTGGGTCTGGGAAGAGAATCAAGTGGCTGGGCAGGATGGCTCACAACCTTGCAGTTGGTCCCTTATGCAGGGGCCAACAACCATCTGGTTGAGCCTCAGCACAGGCTGCAGCCAAAGAAGACCAGGCAGGATTCAAAGGCTAAGAGTTTGCCTGTGCCAGGAAATACAAGATGACTATTTGGGGTGGGTTCTCCCCCACCCATCACCTTTGCTCCAGCCCTCTTTGCCAATGGCCTTGGCAAACATCTGGCAACATCCTAATCAGAGAATCCATTTATCTCTGGCACAGTTTGCGTAACAGCAGGGCAGACCTACCTGGCATCTCCCTGCTGGCCAGGAATTGACATGAGGCTGGTTGCTTCGAGGGCAGGAAAAGCCTCCCCAACCTTTTGTGGTGATGTCAGCTGTTTTTTGTTATTCCTGTCATCCTCCCTTGCCTCTGCAGACTGCTGGAGGATGTGAAGAAAAAGGAAATCTTTAGAACTCAAAGGTGG
>NW_024826813.1:0-1543 GCF_019175285.1 Sceloporus undulatus
TAGTCTTCCTGAATCAGGTGGATGATGTTGAATACTTCCTCTCCCCCACCTTTCTTGCCCTCTCATTTCATAGCCCCAAAATCCCACCCACAAGCTTGACTTTCATTTTAGAAAGAAATCTTGCTAAGAGAAGAAACTATGGAGAAAAGGGAGTGAGGAAGGAAAAATAGTAGGTGATGGAAAGTTCAGTAAACAGACCTATGACGCATGCACACACATGTGTCATGGCACACTTCACCAGTATTAAATTTCTCCACAATATGTGACTGGGGTGGACTTAATGCCTGAAGGTACACTCTGCCTCTGTTGCATATATGCAAAATACATTTGAGACTAACTGTGCGGAAAAAAGTTGTAGCATAAGCTTTCATAGATTTGGTCCATCTCCTCAGATGCAAGATTCCTTTGCATACTGATATTCCAGACTAACACAGCTATGTCTCTGAATTCTATCATATATAGTTGTCAAGCACATAGAAGAACAACTCTTTCTGAAGGAGAATCAACATGGTTTCTGCAGATGTAAGCCCTGTCTCACAAACCTACAACAAAACTTTGAGAGTGTTCAAATTCATATTGACAGGGAATGAATGAATGAATGAATCTTTATTTGTATACCGCTATTCCAATGATCACAGCGGTTTACAATCAGTTAAAATATGACAACAACAAATCCAATAAAAGAAATCCCCCCACATTAAGCAATAAAATACAACAATAAAAATAACCATCATTCAATCACCTTTTAAAACCATTAAAGCTAATAACACCAATAACCCCAAAGACATCCATTACATTACAACAGCATAAAAGGAGAAGAGTGGAATTAAGGGACATGGGGGAAAGCAAGGCGGAAAAAGTGAGTCTTTAGGTTTTTCCTAAAAGACTCTAGGGAGGGGGCTGAGCGGAGCTTGACAGGGAGAGAGTTCCAAGCCTGCGGGGCCAAAGCAGAAAAAGCCCTATGTGCAGACATCACATATCTCGTGTCAGGGACTCTCAAAAGCTGTTTCCCACCCGACCGGAGAGTGCGGGGCGGATTGTATGGGGAGAGGCAGTCCTCCAAGTACCCTGGGCCCAAGCCATTTAGGGCTTTATAGGTTATAACCAACACCTTGTATTGCGCCCGGAAGCAAAGGGAAGATTCAGTAGACATTTATTTGGACTTCTAGAGAAAAATCCTGTCACTAGGAATCCCAGAGCAAATGTAGTCATAGGATGAAAGGCTAGATTCTCAGATCAACTGGTTACTCTTCCAGGGACAAAAAAGAGCAAACAAAGGCTAAAATGACAGTCCTCCAAAAGGAAGAATGAGAACAATAAGATCGTCTGAAGACTGCCCAAGGTTTCCTACTGCCTGAAATGGCAAGAATGGGCTCTTCCACCATCCATATTGAACCAGCATCAGACACACACACAACCTGAGTGGGCAGATGTTGCAGCCAGGCCACTAAGAGGGAGGAGAACATTGCTGAGGGGGGATACAGACCAGCACTTTGTGCTGACCAATAGAGAGTCATGGTGGAGTGACTGCATACTCGATGCC
>NW_024826814.1:0-1543 GCF_019175285.1 Sceloporus undulatus
AAACCCTTTTCATGGGAATTAGTAACCATCTGGAAATGTACAGTGGTACCCCGGGTTACGAAAATAATTCGTTCCGCCGCCGCGTTCGTAACCCGAAATCCTTCGTAAGCCGAAAAAGCCATAGGCGCTAATGGGGAAAAGCCGCGATTTCGTGCGAAATAGCGCCGAAAAGCACCAAAAATTTTTTCGTAACCCGAAATAACCTTCGTAACCCGGAACAGTTTTTTCCTATTGATTTTTTTCGTAACCCGGAAATTTCGTAAGGTGGTGCTTTCGTATCCCGGGGTACCACTGTAGTTTTCCATTGTTTGTTGCCAAACCATTCAGAATTTACAGAGAAATTTATTATCATATGCTTTGATCCTGTCCAAGTCCAGAAAACTCTTTTAAAAAGCAAAAACAAAATACTCCAAGCCTCAACAGTATCCAACAATAAAATGCATCTACCTGAGAGAAATAGCGAGTAAATAGATGCAAACTTGCAAATGAACGAACCTCCAAAATGTTTGATCATTTGTGCCACCACTGAGTAAATCCAGTCTTATAACACACTCTATTTTGGCTGCAGGTTGTTGTTGTGTGCCTTCAAGCTGTTTCGTCTTATGTCTACTGTAAGGCAAGCCTATCACAGGGTTTTCTTGGCAAGATTTATTCAGTGGGGGTTTGCCTTTGCCTCCCTCTGAGGCTGAGAGAGTGTGACTTGCTGAAGGTCACACAGTGGGCTTCCATAACCAATCAGGGATTTGAATCTTGGTCTCTAGAATCCTAGTCTGAGGACTGAAGTCAATTTCTGAAAAGCTGTTATGGTTACATTGGTAGAATGCATGAAAGGTAAAATTTTCTTACTACTACTAACAATGGGTGCATCTGCACTATAGAAATAATGCAGTTTGACATCCCTTTAACTGCCATGGCTTCATCCTCATCCTGGGATTTGTAGTTTTGTGAGGCAAAATTTGCACTCTGTGGCACAGAAGGCTAAAGACCTAGTAAAACTGCAGATGCCAGGATTCCATTGGATGGAGCTACAGCACTTAAAGTAGTGTCAAACTGCATTATTCCTACAGTGTAGATGCACCCTAAGCCTTGGAAAATGTGCTTTATCCTTATAAGAGAATGGGGAAGGGGGAAATCTGCATAAAACTAGGAAACCACCAAAGTATCTTAACTTGTGGAAGGGAGTATAGCTATCTAGGGAAGCCCATGGGGACAGATTCAACCCCAGGGCCTGGGCTTTCCCTCTTTTTTAAAACAAAGGAAGGACAGGTCAAGAGCTTCAATAGACAGATTGCCAAGTGGGATCTTATGGGAGGTTATGATGAATTAGTTACCCAGATGGTTTTGTTGGAAGCAACAGGCATCTACCATTTGCTGCAGTTACACCTACTGTCTACTAAGCAAGAATGTGTTGTGTGTCTTCAAGTCATTGACCTTTCATGGGGTTTTCCTGGCAAGACTTGTTCAGAAGTGGTTTGCCATTGCCTTCCCAGCTGAGAGCATGTGACTTGCCCAGGGTCACCCAATGGGTTTTATGGCTGAGCAG
>NW_024826815.1:0-681 GCF_019175285.1 Sceloporus undulatus
GAGAAACCATATCAGTGCATGGAATGTGGGAAGAGCTTCAGTTACAGTGGAAGTTTACATTTACATCAAAGAACCCACACAGGGGAGAAACCATATCCGTGCATGGAATGTGGGAAGAGTTTCAGTCACAGTGAACATCTACGTTCACATCAAAGAAGCCACACAGGAGAGAAACCCTATAAATGCATGGAATGCGGGAAGAGCTTCAGTCAGAGTGGAAATCTACATAAACATCAAAGAACCCACACAGGAGAAAGGCCATATAAATGCATGGAATGTGAGAAGAGTTTCAGTTACAGTGAACATCTACATTCACATCAAAGAAGCCACACAGGAGAGAAACCCTATAAATGCATGGAATGTGAGAAGAGCTTCAGTGACTGTGGAAGTCTACGTTCACATCAAAGAAGCCACACAGGGGAGAAACCCTATAAATGCATGGAATGCGGGAAGAGCTTCAGTCAGAGTGGAAATCTACGTTCACATCAAAGAAGCCACACAGGGGAGAAACCCTATAAATGCATGGAATGCGGGAAGAGCTTCAGTCAGAGTGGAAGTCTACGTTCACATCAAAGAAGCCACACAGGGGAGAAACCCTATAAATGCATGGAATGCGGGAAGAGCTTCAGTCAGAGTGGAAGTCTACGTTCACATCAAAGAAGCCACACAGGGGAGAAACCC
>NW_024826815.1:691-1543 GCF_019175285.1 Sceloporus undulatus
TATCAATGCATGGAATGCGGGAAGAGCTTCAGTCAGAGTGAACATCTACGTTCACATCAAAGAAGCCACACAGGAGAGAAACCCTATAAATGCATGGAATGTGAGAAGAGTTTCAGTTACAGTGAACATCTACGTTCACATCAAAAAAGCCACACAGGGGAGAAACCCTATAAATGCATGGAATGCGGGAAGAGCTTCAGTCAGAGTGGAAATCTAAGTTTACATCAAAGAACCCACACAGGGGAGAAACCACATAAATGCATGGAGTGTGGGAAGAGCTTCAGTCAGAGTGGACATCTACGTTTACATCAAAGAAGCCACACAGGGGAGAAACCCTATAAATGCAAGGAATGTGGGAAGAGCTTCAGTCAGAGTGGACATCTACATTTACATCAAAGAACCCACACATGGGAGAAACCCTATAAATGCATAGAATGTGGGAAGAGCTTCAGTCTCAGTGAAGATCTACATTCACATCAAAGAATACATACAGGGGAGAAACCATATCAATGCATGGAATGTGGGAAGAGCTTCAGTCTCAGTGGAAGTCTACACAGACATCAAAGAACCCACACAGGAGAGAAACCCTATAAATGCATGGAATGTGGGAAGAGCTTCAGTCAGAGTGGAAATCTACGTTTACATCAAAGAAGCCACACTGGGGAGAAGCCATACAAATGCATGGAATGTGGGAAGAGCTTCAGTCAGAGTGGAATTCTACATTTACATCAAAGAAGCCACACTGGGGAGAAGCCATACAAATGCATGGAATGTGGGAAGAGCTTCAGTCAGAGTGGAAATCTAAGTTTACATCAAAGAACCCACACATGAGAAAAACCCTATAAATGCATG
>NW_024826816.1:0-1543 GCF_019175285.1 Sceloporus undulatus
CGTCCTCCGGAATGCTTCTCCAGCGGTTCTCTGTCAGCCTTCTCCCACGGTCCGGGTCTTGGCCCTTGTTCCCAGCATTCCCCTTTTACGTCCCACCATTCCTCCACCAGGCTAGGGGCACTCGGGTTTTCCCATCCTTCTTCGCACACGAATGGGAAGTCCCCTTCCTCTCGAGGGTCTCGAAGCCGTACCGCCTCGTGAGGGCCCAAGGCCCGCGGACTATGTTGGCTTAGTAAGGTAATAGGCCTCCCCACTCTCCTGGGACTTTGAGTTACCTTTCCTAGCCCTCGTCCGACCGCCTCACCGCGTCCCCCTCTTCCGCGTCTCCTGCCTCCCGCGCACACCTGTTCCTCTCCTTTTATTCCCCTCTCCGGCCCCGCCTTCTCTTCCTCCTGCTCTTGAGTAGCCCTTTCGGGATCTCTCTCCACCTGATCGCTCCCACCCTCTCCAACTCTTCCCTCCTCAGCCCTCACATCTTCACAGTGGGGAGAGCCCATTTCTAACGGAGGAGAGGCAGGGAAGGGATGGCTCCTCGCGAGGAGACATCTGATCTCGCCCAGGCAGGGAAGGGCTCTAATCAATGGGGGGGATAGAGCCTTTCTCTCTCCCTTTCTCAAATGGAATCTGCCTTCTCCTCCAACCCTGGAAAGAGAATCTTTGGGAAGAGTGCTCCCTCCCTGCTTTTCCAGCAGCCTCCTTCATTGATCTCTGTGCTCTCTGAAGGGATTCTCCCATAGTTCCTCTGGAAAGAGCTTGGGTTCCTCTAATTCGCTTTGCCAGAAGCCTCTCCCATTGATCTCTGTGCTCTCTGAAGGGATTCTCCCTGGTTATCTTGGGAGACAGGATGCTGCCCTCCAAAACCTATCCCATAGTTCCTCTGGAAAGACCTTCGCTTTGCCAGAAGCCTCTCCCATTGATCTCTGGGCTCTCTGAAGGGATTCTCCCTGGCTGTCAATGAAATGGAAACGATGCCAAAAGATAAATCGCTTCCAAATATTCTGGATTAATGTTACGTCATTCTGACGTACTATTGATTGACAGCTCCAAATAAGGTATGGAGGAGAAGAATCGATTTATTTAAACACCAAATTCATGCCAAGTAGGAACGCTTGCAGGTAAAAACTTCAATTTAAAAAACCAGATGGGAACGAAGAATAAAAGCGATTCGGAACGCGGGATAAGACCAAGGTTATTTTGAATCGGATCTATTAAAAACGTTGTATTTTAAATCGTTTCAAATCTTAAGTGAGAACACCCTCTATGTTCAAACTTCTGCAGTTTTCTCTAGCTATTTTTCATCTTGGCTGAAGCGACCAGCTTCAAAATCTCTGAACAGTCTGCATCTTTGAATATGTCAGAAACCAGGCTGGTTCTGTAGCAGCCATACCTATTTTGGTCAGAAGGTTTTTTTCTTCTCTCTCTCTCTCTCTCTCTCTCTCTCTCTGTCCTTTCCCTTGAACTGGAGGGGCATCAATTTGTCCAAGGTCTGTCTTCTTCCAAATCCTCAAGGGAGATCTCCAACTTTCAGGAAACCAGGGACAAG
>NW_024826817.1:0-1543 GCF_019175285.1 Sceloporus undulatus
TGATGATTTGAGAGCTCCCCCTCCTCCTGCCTGACTCTGAGAAGCCAGAACCATCAAAGATAAGAAAAAAACCTTTTTTTCTTTATCCTTTAGAAACTTTAGAATGGACCTGCCAGTCATTGTTAAGCTCTTTAGTGCCTCAGGCAACTTGTATTGTAGGGTACTTAGCTTAAAAGGCCTCTATTGTGCCTTTGTTTTGACTTGCAGGTTCAGTCTGAGGTCTTGGAACGCATTAGTTATTTTCAATGGGAAAAGCGCTTCGGGTTACGAAATTTTCGGCTTACGAAAAAAATAGCGGAACGAATTAATTTCGTAACCCGGGGTACCTATCACTAAAACTAGTTTCAGTCTAACCTCCCCAGGAAGGGAGTTCTAGACCCCAAGGGCAGCCACTGAGAAGGCTCTATCCCACATTCCCACAAGACAGGAGCATAAGGATACATTCATGTGGGAGAATATGCTCCTTCAAAAAGCCTGGAAGAAAGCCAGATGGAGCGATACAGGATATAACTAGCTGAATGAATTCTGCATGAAATTGAATCAATTACCACCAAACCTGCTTAAAAGGGGAGCCACAGGTTCCCTATAACCAACACCAGTTTGCAATCTGGCTGCAAACTGTGTCTTCTGGGGAAAGATCATCCCATCCAACACAGGCTGTATCCCTATTCTCTGCTCAGCCTTTTGACTGACCAGCAGCCCTTTTTTCTTCAAAGACATAGCTGTGTGGGTGTGAAATATGAGTGTGCAAAGGGATCTTCTATCTAGCACCTTTGAAACTAACTGCGCGAAAGACATTGTAGCATAAGCTTTCATAGATTTGGTCTATATTCTCAAGTCTACCAAAATTTATCTTATAACTTCTTTCGCAGTTAGTCCAAAGGTCCTACAAGATCACTTTGCATATTCCTAGTTTCTTCATTACATTAAGCCTCAGTTTGTTCAAGCATTTTCAAAATCTGTTCCAAAGAAACAGTGATGGCCCAGCAAAATGACCAGATGAAACACCCTCACCTGCTCCTCTTCCTCCTCCAGACGGAGCTTTACAGGACATAACCAGCACAATGTACTGGACCTGGAGGTGAATCAATAACCAGCAAACCTGTTTATAAAGGGAGTCACAGGTTTCCTGTAACTAAGCCCAGTTAGTAATCTGGATACAAACTGCATCTTCAGGGTACAATAACATCCAAAGTGGGAGGACCACAGTGACTATCAGCAAAAGGAAAAACTTCGCTGGCTTGAAGAGACACATCCTGCTAGCAGCATAGGCAGGAACAAGACTGAGGCCCAGGGGGGCTAGCTCCTCCCTATATAAGGGCCAGTCTTTGTTCTACTGTCCCTGCCTACAGGAACAAATTGGGAGGCGCTAACCCAGAATACAGGAGGTTAGGAACCTGTCTGCTGGGAAATTAGAGGGAGTAGCTAATACCCCAGAGGACAGGATCAAAATTCAAAATGACCTGAATAGACTAGAAAGCTGGGCCACAGCTAACAAGAACTTCAACAGGGAGAAATGTAAGGTACTGCACTTAGGGCGAAA
>NW_024826818.1:0-618 GCF_019175285.1 Sceloporus undulatus
TGTGTTTTCCCACCATTTGGTCTACTTTTTTACTTAATTAAAAAAAAATGCTAGGGGAGAAACCCTAGAGTAGGTGCACAGTGCCTTTTGGCAATAAAAGCCCTGTCTAGAATACATATACAGTGCGCCCGCGCCATACGCGGGCTTGAGCATACGTGCTCAAGCCGCGGGGCACGTGCAGGGCGGAAGGGGCGGCGTGTCCCATTCAATTGAATGGGCGCATGCGCCCGTTGCACCCCTCGTGTGCCTGCGCCGCCGCGCCGCCGCGCACGAGTCCCATTGTTTCCAATGGGGCTCGAGCATAGGCAGAATTCGCCTTACGCGGAGAGATCCGGAACGGGTCCCCCGCGTAAGGCGAGGACGCACTGTATGCAAAATTATAGAAACATATTTGATATACAAAGAACCTGAATGTTCATACAGTACACACATTTTATATCACTTAGCCCTAAGGCAGGCTCATAAAAGGTCCAGCAGCTCTGAAGTACTGAGAATGCTTCCAAGTGAATTTTTTACTGTGTGAACCAGGGATGGTGAGAGTGCAGGCTGCCAAAGTCACTCCTGCAGCTCCTATAGCCCCCCCCCCCCCCCCCCCCCCCCCCCCCCCCCCCCCCCCCC
>NW_024826818.1:718-1543 GCF_019175285.1 Sceloporus undulatus
GTGGCGGTGAATGCATGCTTGAAAGTGTACAAGTAACATCTGGTGAAACATAAGAAGTCAGTGGAGTTACTGTATAAGATCACTAGAGATCAGAAAATCATGTTTCAGTGTGGGATTTCAGTGCCGTGTATATTGTATTCCCTTGTCTCCCCTTCACAAGCAGAACAGAAAAATGTTAGGCGCAATAAGAAAACAAAATTGTTGATTGCATTATTTATTGAGGTTTGCAGAATTCTGTTTTTTCTTACTACAAAGTCATGTACCAATGTTTGTCTGGGTGCACAAGTTCAACTTTCTTTCCCTCCACCCATCTTCCAGTGCACACACAGCCCTAGGAAAGAAAGTCCTTTCATTTTTGCTGAATAGTTCAACAGCCTTTGAGACTCTTTCCTTTCTCAGTACCCTTCTGGTGAAACAAGATACTGTATTGAGGTTTATCACACGGGGCTTTTTACAGCTCAGATCCAGGGTGACTCCTGGTTCAGCTATGCGAATTCACATTGTAACATGAATGTTTTATCACACCTGGTTGCCCTTCCATTGCGCTTCCAAATTGAGGGGGAATCGAAGGCTAGTCACTTGATGCAGATTCGCACAAAGCGGAGTGAGTGCAAATTGTATTACCACACCGGTGCATACCATGTGGATTCAACGATTCGGATTGGGACCCTTGTGCATGCTCAGTGGGGCTCTGGAAGCTGTCCTCCTTCCCTGCCCCCTCAGCTGTCATCCTTCATTGGGGATGATGGGATAGGTCGCAGGGGGTCACTGAAGCCAGGATCGGGCTGAAGGAGCAGTCAAGGCATGATGGGATAGGTCACAGGG
>NW_024826819.1:0-1543 GCF_019175285.1 Sceloporus undulatus
AAGGTCCTCCATTTTGTGGTGCCTTGTCCTTCTTTGCAGTCAGGACATCTGGACGCCTTGTCCTGAGCGCACCTTTCGAAGGAGGCATCTACACTGTTGAAACAATGCACTTTGACACCACTTTAACTGCCATGGCTTCATCCTTTAGAAACCTGGGATTTGTAGGTTGGTGAGGCCCCAGCCCACTTTGGCAGAGAAGGCAAAAGACCATGAAAAACTACAAATCGCAAGGATTCTGTAGGATGGAGCTATGCCACTTAAAGTGGTGTTAAACTGCAATATTTGCACATGTAGATGCACCTCAGTCCTGCAAAAAATTGTCATTGAGCCTCACTCCTCTGGCCTGCTTTGCTTGCAAGTAAACCCCATTTAACTCTGGGGCACTTAGTTCTTGAATCAGAGAAAGTGAGTTGCGGGGAGGGGGGGTATAGGACCCAGAATTCCTTCTGCCATCCTGGCTGAAGGGGTTCTGGGAGATGCAGTTCAGAAAGTAATATTCCCCAAGTAGTTATGCTTCTTCCTCAACATTAGGAGGAACTTTCTGACAGCAAGAGCTATTCAACAGTGGAATATGCTGCCTCAGAGAGTGGTGAAGTCTCCTTCTTTGGAGGCTTTTAAATAGAGGTTGGATGGCCATCTGTTGGGTGCTTTGATGGTGAGTTCCTGCATGGCAGGGGGTTGGACTGGGGTAGGGGTAGGACTCTCCAAATGTTGGACTTCAGTGTCCAGCATTCCTTTTTGTGAGCTGTGCAGGCTAGGGCTTACAGTCCAGCCAATCTCTTGGGCCACAGGACTCCCATCCTGGCACTTAATGCAGGCAATGCCCAGGAGCGTGACCAATGGACTGACCTCCCAAGCCCACCACCACACTGCTTCCAAGTCCCAGACTCTTGGGTCTGGGTTCCCTTTGGCTCCTGCCTCACCTTTGGCAAATCTCCATCCAACTAGGCACCCTTTGGATGCAAACATGCACCTGGAATCCCAAGGGCTGCATACACACTGCAGAAATAATCTGGTTTGACACCACTTTAACCATTATGGCTCAGTGCTATTGAATTCTGGGTATGGTAGCCCCCAAATTCCATAGCATTGAGCTATGGCAGTTAAAATAGTGTCAAACCAGATTATTTCTGCAATGCTGATACAGTCCTGGCCGCTTGCCGATGGGTCAGCCACCAGTTATTTACTCAAGAAAACTGGGACCACTGAGTTCACATGAGAAGGGTCTTCTTACCCTTGGGGGTCCATATGGTTTTTCCAAGCCTCCAGCCTAAGGGGGGAAAGAGCAGCCCAGTCAGTGCAAACTGGTTAAGCAGTGGCATCACTGGGGGGGGGGGGGGGCAGAAGGCTAAACACTTCCTACCTACTCCTTGCTGCATTCCCAACCAACTTCCCTATCCATCCACCCTGAGGTTCTCACGATCCAATCATTTTTTTAACTCAAAATTTAAAGCCATCAACTGGTTCAGAATCCCATTGTCAATTCCTGGGAAGACCTTTGGTCTTTGTTACATTGCAAGATAACACCTAGCACCCCCTGAAG
>NW_024826820.1:0-1543 GCF_019175285.1 Sceloporus undulatus
TTAATCTGGAGGATCAGAGTGCAAACAGAAAGAAAGAAGCTGGGAGCACATAAGCGTTTGTAGACACGATGCATGGAGTCAAGGGTCCAGGGACAGACCTTAAAGTCTTAAGATCACTCCATGCATCTGAGGAAGAAGACTCAAGTCTACAAAGGCTCATGCGCTCCCAGCTTCTTTCTTTCTGCTAGTCTCAAAGATGGAGAGAGTTTGGGTTTTTTTGATCCTTCGGAGACTAGGACATGAACCCGTGGATTCAGATTGCAAGAAAAGAGATTCCACCTAGATATTAGGAGGAACTTTTTTTTTACTATAAGAGCACTTCAACAGTAGATTAAGAAGGGAGTCAAAATTCTACCTCCCGAATGAAATTTCCCATCAGTCCCCACACTTCTAGCATTGCAGAGAGTGAGACAGTGAACATCATTCCCACCTAAAGCTCCTAGTGTTTCCTGTGCCCACATTCCCTCCATCATTCAGCCTTCCCCTTTGCTTTAAATTGCTGCCATGCTAGAAATGTGGGGGCTGAAGGGAAATTTACCCCACTCTTGTCCACCTGTGGCTATAGTCCTGCTTGGGTCCCCTATGAAGAACAAGGCAGGAAATAAAATAATATAAAATAAGAGACGAGAAAATCTGGGCGTAACTGCATTGGGGTGATCTGGGCAGGACGGTCCGAGCAGGTGACCGATGTGTTTCTGTTGCATTAAAATCAGCAAAACCTTAAATGGGAAAGCAAGAGAGAACTGGCACTTTGTTGGAAGATGAGACCAACTCTGACCCCCAAAAGTTTCTCCTCCTCCAAGTTTTCCTTTTCCTCCTTCCAGTCTTCTTTTTAACTGCAGTCAACTTCTGCTGCAGCTGGAGGGGGAAAATTGAATCTCCAAAATGCCAGTGTGCAGGATCCATTGCAGGAAGAGTGATGAGGCCGTAAAACCCAAGTGCAAACTTAAACAATTTACCATAAATATCTGGAGCGCTGGAATTATTCTCTCCACGCAGAAGGCTCCCCACACTCCAGGCATTCAGCCGGCTGCAGGTGGCAAAGGAGCCAGACAAGAGAGCCCTTGACAAGGCGCCGGGGCCGCAATCACTCCTCCTGGCACAGCTGCCGCGTGCGCCAACGCCTCCCTGGGCGAGGCAGAGACGGAGAGAGACGACGTGCGCCATGCGGAGCAGAAGAGAAGGAAATGGATGCTGGGTTCCCACCCATCGGACAATGAGGCGTTTCAAATGCAAAGCAGGAGGAGAAGAGCGCAACTTCTGCTAGGCTTTCTAAATCCTAGGAAGCAAGTCATGGCAGGGGAGCGGCCAAATGAAACACTAGTCTTCCCTTCACCCTCCGGTTTTAGAAATAAATAATGCCATCCTCTTTATGATGCTGGTAGGGCTGAGCATTGAAACAATTGAGTAATCAAGGCCCCAGAACCAGGGCATTTCATGGTTGGTGTCATGGCGGTCATGGAGGAGGAGGAACAGGAGAGAAGGGTCTGGCTATGTTCCTATAGCTGAGTGCAAAGCATCATCCACAGGAATCCCAGAAAGA
>NW_024826821.1:0-1543 GCF_019175285.1 Sceloporus undulatus
TAAACCTATTTAAACCCTAACTGATAACTGTAAACTTTTGAGACATCAACTGAAGGTGAAATCCAGATGTGTTAAAGTAGTGTCAAACCAAATTATTTCTACAGTGTGGATGCAGCCCAGGTATTGTTTGTGGCTTTGCCTAGTGGTGGCTCTGACTCCTTCCACTGGTGGCTCTTGCTCATGAATGGAATTATTTGTTGGTTTTTTCTGTCTGTCAATTAAAAAAATAAATAAAAATTCCAAGCCCAGTTTTAAGAAATGAAGGTAAAACTGGAAACCTCCCTGCATGAGGATAGGCTGGAAAACATCAAAATGGAAGCTTTTCTAAGCCTTTAAAGCAGTGATTTCCCAAAGAGGTTGGAATAGACAAGAGAGAAATATAGTCAGAAGTCACCAGTACATATTACCCACCATAACTGCTCCCTCCCTCCATCCCCCTCCCTCCCCCACCAATGTCCAAACCCTTAAAAAAATCTGACCAATTTTAATTTGAAAGTGAGAGTGACATAACATCACTTCCTCTTCATCAAAGCAACTGGGGTGTTGCAGCAGTGAAAATTACTCCTTGCATAGTTGCCCACCCCCACACTAAAGAAATTTGCTCTCTTACTATTCAATATGTTAACTGGGATGAGACATTTGTGGCTAGATGTACAGACAGCCACAGAGCACAAAATGTCACAATAAGTCACTGAAGCAGATGACAATGCAGGAGAAGTGCACATCTGTCTTTGAGAACTGAGTGCTTAAGAGAGATCACATATTGACAGACTTGACTTGACCAGTCTAGGTCTAGCTCTGGCATCACTGCTTCCCATAAACCAATTATTTCTTTCTGATATTTCCAGGGGATGCTTTACTGGCACTCTGGAAGGTGGAACGTTGCCATATAAATGACATCATCACTCTGGCACTGAAATGTAGTTTCAGCATCCAACAGGAATATGGTGTTCGTGACACTGAGGTGGGACTGGAGCTACGAGTGAAAATAGGTACAGTCTGCTTTTCTCAGACAGAGCTTAGAGCTAAGCTAGGAAGTGTATTGGCTATGTTGGCCAGGGCTGCGGGGAGCTGCAGTCCCACAATTTCAGGATGGCCACATGATTCTGACCTCTGATGTAGCACTTGCAGCCTTTCAAGCTTTTCCTTATGAAAAGCCCCAGGCCTGACACATGTGTCAACTTTACGCTGTACTGAGATAAATATTGGGCAAAACTGACCACCAAAAAAAGGCAGATTGGGGCTGTCCTGGAGCTGCTTGCCCCGGAGCCACAACGACTGCATGCGTGTAGCCTCAATCTGCCCTGCCACCCAATTCTGAACTGCACTATGAAAAGGAGTGGTTTTTACTGCTCCTTTTCATGGTGGCTTTTTTGGGTTTGGGCAGTCTCCAGGCAGCTTGAGGGCATGGATCATGTAATCACCATGTTCCCAAGCTGTTTGGAAGCGGGCTTTTTTTGCCTGTCTGTTTCAGGCTATTGTCATAATTCTTTGCAATTAATGTTACATGGACTATTGCATTGCTCATTCCTCCTTGTTCCTT
>NW_024826822.1:0-1543 GCF_019175285.1 Sceloporus undulatus
CCTCCATCACCATCGTTGTGTCGGCGCAGTCGTTGAAGCCAGTGGATTTTTACATTTCAGTGGATTTCTAGGTTTCAATACTGAGGGATCATAATTATATGCTTTGAACATGAAGATGAAGTGGCGCAGGGAAGTAATATGGCAGCCGCGAATACAATTTGGCTCAAAACGGATGGATTTGGACGTTTACGTCACAAATGCAAGTCAAATGTAGTGCGCTGAAGGAAAGTCCCATCGTCCGCGACGGAAAAGGCACCTCGGCCAGAGGCTCCTACGAAGGAGGAGGAGGAGGGACGCATGGCGGACGCCACGGAGGGACAGAGCGGTCAGAAACCGGACCTCTGAGAAAGAGCCGGAGGGGGAACGCTCTCCTGAAAAGACACTATCATGAAAGGATGGAGATAGATAAGCAATCCCTTTGGACTCGGTGGGCGGTCAAGGCGGCCACAGTCACTGGATCTGCAGCGCGTTCTGTAGGTTTTGATACTGAGAGCTTGCGCTTAAAGGAGACAGACGCAACCGTCGACGCTAAAAAAGCGGCAAAAGTGGAGTCCAGACATCCAGAAGGGAGGGCCCTATGTCGTCCTCCTGGGGTTAGAGGGCACCCAAGACGGCCAAAGGCAAGAGCGGTCAGTGTGTGCAGACCAAAGGAGAAGAAGCACAGAGAGGACTGTCGGCAAACCACCAGACGACAGGTGACGGAGCCTAAAATGGACGCTGCTTGGAAGAGGCTTGGACGCGCAAAGGAGGAGAGAGCGCAAGGGATAACCGGCGGAAGGGACCAGGGATCAGTCAGCGCTGGAGGACGGGAGGCGAAGGCGAGGGGGGAACCGGCGCATTTTCCATCATTTGGCGCAAAGAGAGGGAAGGGAAAGGGAAATGACGCAAAGGCCGTAAATATTAGGCTTTGGGTCAAAATGGATGGATTTTGGCGTTTACGTGGGGAAAGCATTGGATCTAGCCACATACGTCCGCCACCATCTTTCTTTGGGGTCCGCTGAACAAGATCCACAGAGAGAAGGAGGAACCACGGAAACAAGATGGTAGCAGCAAAGCCGTCCATCCTGGGAAAAGAAAAAAGCAACCATCTGCGCTGCGTGGCGTAGGTTTGGATACTGAGAGATTGCGCTTAAAGGAGGACTGGGATCGAGGGGGAAAAGGCGGGAAACGGCGCGGTTTCCGCCATTTTCCAGGGGGATGGAGTGGAGGTGGGGGCTGAGGGGCAGATTAGGCCCAGAGGGAGGGATGTCCGTCCGTCCGTCCAGGCAATGGCTTCCCTCTTGTCTCCCTTCTCAATGGAGAACAAGCATCTGTATTTCAACCTCCAGATGGAGAAGAAAGGGGCCTTTGTCTCAGGCGGGGAGCTGACCCTTTTCTTGGACGGCCCCAGTGTTGATCGTCCACAAGTGAAAAGACGCGTCACCGAGTGGCGTAGCTTCCGATACTGAGAGATTGCGCTTAAAGGAGACGGACCCAACTGTTGGCGCCAAAAAAGTGGCCAAACTGACGTCCAGAAGGGAGGGTCCTACATAGTGGTCTTGAG
>NW_024826823.1:0-1543 GCF_019175285.1 Sceloporus undulatus
ATCTGAGAGATTTTGTCTGCAAAGTAGTTATTAAAAGCTTCAGAGCATGTTTTTGTAGGTTCTAGTAAAGAGTTCAGGGTGGGGGGCATTTGAGTCAAGTCCCTTACCACCCTGAATAGCTCTGCAGGACGAGACTTTGCAGACGCAATAGATGCAGAGTAGAAGGACTTCTTAGCTGCATCTATTTCCACTCCATAGGATTTATGAAAAACCCTTATCAGGCATGAGTCGATATTTCTGCCAGTGGCACTCTACCTGTTGTCCAGCCCCCTTCATTATTTTGAGATCTTGAGTATACCACGAATTGCGATTTGAAGCAGGTTGGAAAGGGCACTTGGGAGCGATAGTGTCTATAGCTCTGGTAAGACCGTTGTTCCAAGTATTGACCAGAGCTTCAACAGCATTGCAGGCATTAACAGCCATCAAACCCTCTAAGGCCTCTTGGAACCTAGTGGGTTCCATCAACCTTCGAGGGCGGACCATTTTAATAGGCCCTCCACCCCTAATGGGGAAATAGTGGCCTTCAGTCCTACTTGACCAGGAAATGATCCATGGTCCATGACAATGCGGAGATATGGACTACCTCCACCCACGGATGTGCCTGTTAAGTATAGAAGACCACATCGAGAGTATGACGTTCACATTGCGTGGGCACAGAGACTATATGGGAAAGGGCCATGTCTGCCATCCTGACCATAGACTCCCAAGCTGCACCAGATACATTTCTTAAACCGGCCTCGAGGGTGATGTTGAGGTTGCCCAGGACTAAAAGCCTAGGCGACTCCAGCAGCAGCTCTAAGACCAGTTGTGTCAGCTCCACTAGGGAGTCTGTTAAGCAACAGGGTGGACATTAAACCAACAGAACCCTCAGACTTTCCCAAGTCTTTAAGCTGAGTCAAATACATTCATTGTGGTCCATCTTACGGATAGGTATCCTGGCCAAAGCAAGATTGTCTTTCGGGACCAAAGTGACGTCCCCTTACCTGCTCACTGACGGAGAACCCAGCTGGTAAGGCCTGAGCCCATGTGGCTGGGCTATCATCACCCAGCCAGGTCTCCATGAAACAAGCCAGGTCAGCCTCTTCGTCCAGTAGGAGATCATGGACTATCTGCGTTGTATTTTCGACTGACCTGGCATTACACAGGAGCAGGGAAAAGTTCTGTGGTTGGTTTGGTATGCTCTCCAGCTCTTTTGAGATAGCAGGGTGAATGGAAGGAGAGAGAGATATCAAACATCAATCTCTCCTTCCGCTGTAACCACATTTCACCCTGTTAGTGCACCATGCACATCTTGTATAGCCTCTCCACAGTCAATGTCTCTCCCCTCCCCAATTCACCATCTGAATTATATTCTCCTTGCCCATGCCCATCTCCCTCCAAGTGTCCCACCACAGATCTGTCCAAGAACATGTGAAATAAAAGTACACAAGGAAAAAGGTACCAGCCAGTTGGCATCGTCTGTCCTCGGACGGGTGAGGGTTGTTCCCAGGGCAGACTGAAGGGACCCTTTAAAGTGGCACCCACAGCCTCACCCACCATTCAC
>NW_024826824.1:0-1542 GCF_019175285.1 Sceloporus undulatus
CAAAGTGTGGGGCAGATTGTATGGGAGAAGGCGATCCCATAAGTAAGATGGACCCAAGCCATGGAGGGCTTTAAAGGTTATAACCAAGACCTTGTACTGTCCCTGGAAATTAATGAGCAGCCATTATAGGTGTGATATGGACACCTCTAGATATTCCATTGACCACTCTGGCTGCCATATTTTGGATTAGTTGAAGTTTCCGGACTAAGTGCAAGGGTAGCCCTATGTAGAGCACATTGCAGAAGTCAAGACATGAGGTTATCAGCGCATGCATCATAGTTTTCATGTCCTCGAGTTCCAGGAAGAGACGCAGTTGGCGTATCAACCAAAGCTGATAACAGGCACTCCTTGCTGTCGCCTCTATCTGAGCTGACATCTGGAGCTAAAGTTTCAGGAGCACCCCCAAACTGCAAACATAGTCCTTTAGAGGAAGTGTGACTGCTTCCAGGACCAGTTGTCATACCTCCATACCTGGATTAGGACCTCCAACAATCAGTACCTCCGTTTAATCTGGATTCAGTTTCAGTCTGTTTTTCCTCATCCAGCCCATTACTGCCCCAAGACATTCATTCAGAGGGGAGATGCCTTCCTTAGTTGACGCTGAGATATATCTTAGTGTCATGAGGATACTGATAGCACCCCACCCCATGCAAAAAAAAAAAAAAAAAAAAAAAAAAAAAAAAAAGGTTAAACAGCATTAAAAGAAAGCATCCCTAAAGTTGTGCATAGATGGTACCTGACACCATGACAACTTGCAGGCCTTACTAAGAGCCCCATCTCATGCTGTTGGAGAGGATGTAATGCTAGAGGTACCTTCCTGCGCATGTGGTCCAATTGTCCAAGTGCATTTGCATTTTGGCATTCTGTAGTTAACTTAGTTTCAGAAATCAGTGATCAAAAGATTGTCCCTTCTTCAGAACTTTTATTGCTTTCAATGTTTATTAATGAAAACAAGACATTACACAATAAAGATATTGTTGCATTTTTGTTGGCATTGGCCAGGATTGAAATTGCCAGGGCTTGGAAAACTGGAAAGGTCAATATGACTGATTGGTGGTCTCGATTTTGGGATTTTTAGTTTATGGAAAAGCTCACTGATCAATCTAGAAGGTTTTGGGGTGGACTCTTCCTCTGCCTTTTGAAGAACGATGGTCCCACTTATATCTGATCTCAACAACATTGGAACAGAAGTGGGTCTTCCTTTGTAATAGGATTCCCTTTCGATGACTGAACTGGTGCAAAGAAGGTATCTCTGTCTTCTGAGTCCATCCCTCTTTTTATGTAATGTTGCCCTTTTACATCTCATGTGACCTTGAATTTTTGAAGTTGGTTTTTAAGGTTTAAGAAAAAACAGAATTAGTGACAGGACAACGCCCCGAGGAACGCCAGATTTAAGCTCCCTTTTAGAGGAGCTACTGTCCCCAAGCATCTCCATCTGGAATCTGCTTGAGAGATAGGACCAGAACCACCACAACACATTGCCCCGGATCCCCAGTTCCCTCAGTATTTCCATAAGGATGCCATGGTCAATGGTATCGAAGG
>NW_024826825.1:0-501 GCF_019175285.1 Sceloporus undulatus
AAGTCTCGTGTGACCTTTCCCAGGACAGGAAAGGTCACGCGAGACTTTGCCGCCATTTTGAAAAACAAAATGGTGGCGGAAGAAGAAGAGGAGGGCCGCGTGGCCTGGGGTGGAGGAGGCAAAGGATGAAGACCGGCACCACCCTCCTCGCCTCCCCGCGGGGCTCCACGTAGCCCTCCCCACCTCCCCGCGGGGCTCCACGGGGCTCCGCACGGCCCCGCGCTGCCCACCTCCTCCTCTGTCTCCTCCGTCCTGCCTCCAGGCTGTGCGGCACATGGAGGAGGGGGAGGAGAAGAAAGAAGAGGAGGAGGAGGAGGAAGGAGGAAGAGCAGGAGGAGGCAGCAGAAGGAGGAAGAAGACGAAGAGGAGATGGGAGCAGCAGGAGGAGGAAGAAGAGGGAGGAAGAGCAGGAGGAGGCAGCAGAAGGAGGAAGAAGACGAAGAGGAGATGGGAGCAGCAGGAGGAGGAAGAGGAGGGAGGAAGAGCAGGAGGAGGCAGCAG
>NW_024826825.1:601-941 GCF_019175285.1 Sceloporus undulatus
CTTGAGCATCCACGGATTTTGTTATACACGGGGGATCTTGGAACCAAACCCCAGCGTATAACAAGGGTCCACTGTACTATGTTTTTATACTGGGGAGGGATAGTGGTTTTTGGAGCTTTTAACTGTGTCTCATTTTATTGTTGTAATCCGCTTGGCTTTCAAGTGATTAAGCATAATAATAATAATAATAATAATAATAATAATTACTATTACTATAGGACAGGGGTCGGCAACCTACGGCCCACGGGCCGGATCCGGTCCGCCGAAGCCTTTCTACCGGCCCGCGCGCAGTCCTGCCGCCAATTGCCGCTGTTTCCGCGCCGCTCTGGGCGCCATTTTG
>NW_024826825.1:1041-1542 GCF_019175285.1 Sceloporus undulatus
AAGTCTCGTGTGACCTTTCCCAGGACAGGAAAGGTCACGCGAGACTTTGCCGCCATTTTGAAAAACAAAATGGTGGCGGAAGAAGAAGAGGAGGGCCGCGTGGCCTGGGGTGGAGGAGGCAAAGGATGAAGACCGGCACCACCCTCCTCGCCTCCCCGCGGGGCTCCACGTAGCCCTCCCCACCTCCCCGCGGGGCTCCACGGGGCTCCGCACGGCCCCGCGCTGCCCACCTCCTCCTCTGTCTCCTCCGTCCTGCCTCCAGGCTGTGCGGCACATGGAGGAGGGGGAGGAGAAGAAAGAAGAGGAGGAGGAGGAGGAAGGAGGAAGAGCAGGAGGAGGCAGCAGAAGGAGGAAGAAGACGAAGAGGAGATGGGAGCAGCAGGAGGAGGAAGAAGAGGGAGGAAGAGCAGGAGGAGGCAGCAGAAGGAGGAAGAAGACGAAGAGGAGATGGGAGCAGCAGGAGGAGGAAGAGGAGGGAGGAAGAGCAGGAGGAGGCAGCAG
>NW_024826826.1:0-1542 GCF_019175285.1 Sceloporus undulatus
AATGACGAAAATTATCTATTATTAGGAATATATTGCCCCCAAGATAAAAAAGGACTCTTTTATCACAAATTACACAATGAAATAGAAAAACTGAAATACGATAAAATAATACTCATGGGTGACTTCAACGGAGTGGTAGAACCTTCTCTAGACAAAAAATCTACAAAAGCAATAAAAAGTAAACAAGGTATACTCCCCCGATCCTTCTTTGAATTAATAAATGATTATTATTTAAAAGATGTTTGGAGTTTAGGCAGAAAAGAGGGAAAGGGATTTACATTTTATTCAAACAGACATCAATCCCTATCTCGTATTGATATGATTTGGGTTCCAACAACCCTATGCAACATGATTAAATCAGTAGAAACACAACCAAGATTAGTTTCAGACCATAACCCCGTAATAATAACATTAACACAAAAGATCAGAACAAGGAACTGGAGACTAAAAGACTCCATAATTCAAAATAAAGAAGTTATCAAAAAAACAAAAGAAGTAATAATTAACTACTTTAAAGAAAATATTACCCAGGATACAAAGTTAAAAAATGTGTGGGATGCTGGGAAAGCTGTGATGAGGGGTTTTTTGATTAGTCAAGAAGCTTACTTGAATAAAAAAGAAAAAGAAAAAGAACAGGAGTTATCTAAATTAATAGCAGCAAAAGAAAAAGAATTAGAAACGCACCTGGGAGATCCTATATTATTGGAAGAGATTCACTTACTAAAAAAACAGAAAATGAATAAAGACACATTGGAAATTAGCAAGGGGCTAAAGATTCTAAAACAAAAGAATTTCGAACATGCTAATAAAATTAGTAAAGGAATGGCAGAGATGTTAAGGAAGAAACAAAACAAGAAAGCAATAGTCGAATTAAAAATAGAGGGTAAAATGGTAACGAAACAAGAAGAGATAAAAAATGGGTTCGTTCAATTCTTTTCAAAGATATATCAAAAACAAGAAATAGATGCAAGAGACATACAAAAATACTTAGCAGATAGTGCAGATGAATTTATAAAACCAAATAAGAATCAATTTGAAGATTTAAACAAACCAATTAGCTTCCTGGAAGTAATGACAGCAATCGATAAATTGAAAAACGGTAAATCTCCAGGACCCGATGGTTACACTGTACAGTACTACAAAACATTTAAGGATGTATTATGTGGCCCACTACAAAATATGCTAAATTTGATATTGAAAGAGGGAATTCCTGAAACATGGAAAGAAGCTGATATAATACTAATCCCGAAGGAAGGCAAAGATACCAAAGAAGTCAAGAACTATAGGCCAATCTCGCTATTGAACATTGATTACAAAATCTTTTCATCAATTTTAGCAACTAGATTAAAAAATTTTCTAAAAGATAGCATAGATAATGACCAGAAAGGATTTCTCCCTCAAAGACAAATTAGAGAAAACACGAGATTAGTACTAAATATATTGGAATTCTATGAAAAACACAATGAAAGAGAACTAGGATTATTGTTACTAGATTTAGAAAAAGCATTTGACACAGTTTCTTGGGAGACACTTTTTGAAATC
>NW_024826827.1:0-1542 GCF_019175285.1 Sceloporus undulatus
ATGTGTACATATCCGTATCCCTGTATATCTGCAACTTATTTTATTAACAATTAATAAATGTAGAAATAAAAAATAAAAATGAATAAATTAAAAATAAAATATAAAATATAAATAATATACAGTATAATATAATATAAAATGATTTAAAATAAACATTAATTTAAATTAAATAAAAATAAAATAAGAATAAAATACGGATAATAAAATAAAATGAAAATGAAATAAAAAGAAAGAAATAAAAATGTTTTTGATGTTTCCTGTTTCGTTTTTTGGTGATTTGATTTATTTTGTAATATTTGACTTTATTTCCAATGTTATTGTAAAATGTATTTTAATTTAATGTTTATATGATCTTATTTTGAAAGTTAGATTTTGCTAACTTACGTTTTGTTTTATTTTCTTCATAATTTTATTTCTGAATGTGAATTTTAAATGTCATTTTGTTTTTCCTTTTCTTTTTTCCTTTCCCATTTTTCTTTGATTTGTCGTTGAGGCTGTAGAACTCGAAAGTGGCCACTGGAGGGCGGGCAAGAGCAAGAACTGAAGCGCCTTTGGCCAGTGACGTCAAAGACGGTGGAAAGGATAAGAAGGGCAGGAGAAGGCTGGCTAGTGGCGATCCCGCGTGGCGCACTGGCGTGTCTGACCAGAAGCGGTCCAGATGGTTCCCGGTTCGAGCCCCGGGTGATGCCACTTTTGCAAAAAGGATGCTTAAGAAAGACAGAAACGGAGGATTGCAACTTTTAAATGTTTTTGACCTTAAAATATGACGGAAATGATGATTAAATTAAATGATTATTCTAATTCTTTCATTGATTTCATTTGCATTTTCTATTTTCGGCCTCCGGAGGCTACAGTGTGCCAATGGAGCCATAGGAGGGGGCCAGAATGCCCTTCCTTGGCATTTCCGGGGGGGTCCTTCCTTGGAGGTCCTGGAGCAGAGTCTGGATGGCCAACTGTCGCTTAGGCTTTGATGGAGAGCTCCTGCATGGAAGAAGAAGGCGGTTGGACTGGATCAAGGCCTTCTCTGGGGTCTCTCCCAACTCTAGGACTGGATGATAACAAAGCCAAGGAGGACATACTGCATTGGAGAGGCTTGCAAGGCGGGTTAAGGCTAGTTCTGTCTGCAGAGGTCAAGCTCTCAACTTGGTTTTCATTTCTCAAGATCCAGTCCAGGCCCTTCTTCTGCCATGCAGGAATACATAGGATATTAAGAGTTGGAAGGGACCCCCAAGGGCCATCCAGTCCAGCCCCTTCTTCTGCCATGCAGGAATACATAGAGTCCTAGAGATGGAAGGGACCCCCAAGGGCCATCCAGTCCAGCCCCTTCTTCTTCCATGCAGTAATACCTAGAGTCCTGGAGATGGAAATGACCCCCAAGGGCCATCCAGTCCAGCCCCTTCTTCTGCCCTGAAGGAATGCTTAGGGTCCAAGAGAGGGAAGGGACCCCCAAGGGCCATCCAATTCAGCCCCTTCTTCTGCCCTGAAGGAATACTTAGGGTCCAAGAGAGGGAAGGGACCCCCAAGGGCCATCCAGTTCAGCCC
>NW_024826828.1:0-444 GCF_019175285.1 Sceloporus undulatus
GTCTTCATTCAAACAATCAAAAATGAATGGTGAGTGGCCATACATGTTATTCTATTCATGCAAGTAGAAATGTTCTACAAAATAAAAAATTATCCCAATTCAAAAGAAAGGAAATACATTGCTGTGTAAACTATAAGCACTTGGCAAATAAAGCTTCACAGTTATAATAATAATAATAATCATATCCAGGCAGAGAGTGTTGATATACATGGTTGCTTGATGATCCATCAGCAATGGTAAGTTTTGAGTTGCAAACTGTGCAGTACTATAAACAAATAGTAAAATTAGTTAAATTCCGATTATCAAATAATATCTGTAATACATTACAGATTACAGATGAAAAAGAACATAATTCCTGAAATCCAGAAATGATCCCTTTTTTAACATGCTGGAGGGAGAACAGTTCTTTGAAAATAATTGTACCAGCCAGCAATGAAAACCATG
>NW_024826828.1:544-1542 GCF_019175285.1 Sceloporus undulatus
TATTGTTTCTATATTGTTATTAATTTTTTTATTAAACCTTTTGTGGAGTTGCATCCAAATTTGGATATGGTAAAAGAATATTGTTCCAAGGGAACCAGAGTTATTTTTACCAATTTTTATTCCCCAATTTCTGGGTAATCTTTTGTTTGTTATCACGTTTTGAGAAGATTGATTTGTTTTATTTCGTTGCAGTGTAATAAATGCAATTTATATTTAATAACTCGCATCTGTAGCCATGCTTAACAGTAGTGTCCTTTACTTCTATATAAAAATACCTGTTCAGACTGGCAGATTGATAATTTCTTGAATATCATGCCACAAAGTACAGGAAATACACACTGCCAAGAGCATCAAAGGTATATAGTTTCATAAAGATAGAGGTAACAGAACAACCTTTCTCCATATTGCTAATTCGCTTAGCTCTGAAAAGCTATCATTCCAAACATTCAAGGTAGATGGTGGTATGACATATTACCAGTAGGCCCCTGTAAAGTTAGCCCACATCATACTGCTTCTGTTTGACAGCCTTTACATGTACTTTGTGACCAAGAAGTGTCTTCATTCAAACAATCAAAAATGAATGGTGAGTGGCCATACATGTTATTCTATTCATGCAAGTAGAAATGTTCTACAAAATAAAAAATTATCCCAATTCAAAAGAAAGGAAATACATTGCTGTGTAAACTATAAGCACTTGGCAAATAAAGCTTCACAGTTATAATAATAATAATAATCATATCCAGGCAGAGAGTGTTGATATACATGGTTGCTTGATGATCCATCAGCAATGGTAAGTTTTGAGTTGCAAACTGTGCAGTACTATAAACAAATAGTAAAATTAGTTAAATTCCGATTATCAAATAATATCTGTAATACATTACAGATTACAGATGAAAAAGAACATAATTCCTGAAATCCAGAAATGATCCCTTTTTTAACATGCTGGAGGGAGAACAGTTCTTTGAAAATAATTGTACCAGCCAGCAATGAAAACCATG
>NW_024826829.1:0-1542 GCF_019175285.1 Sceloporus undulatus
TGTATACAAGAGATGGTGAACATGATGGAAGTCAGAGAGGAGAGCTTGCAAATATTTTTATTATTTTGCAACTCAAGATAGAGAACCTCCAAAGATTCAGATGAAATCAACTGTGTCTGTGACTAATTTTTAAGTGTGAAGAGGAGTCAGTGCATTGCCAAAACCTGTATCTGGAAAGTTGTTTCCATACTGTGCTATGTTAATGTTGAACTGCATCTGAGAGCATCATGCTCAAATTGCACTGTACATTGGCTTGTGAGCGGGACTGGAATTCAGAGCCAAGAAAGAACTGAGGACCAGTGTGCTAATCCCTTATGTCTGAGGTATTTGCACCAAGCACCCATTGCATTCAATTTGATTTTGGACCATATTTTCTCCACCCAGAAAACATTCTAAAGTGATTTAAATGTTATAGAAAACTTGGGTTCTGCCCACAAGTAACAATTTCAGTATAAATATACCAACTGGCTGTTCTTCAGCGTCAGTCCACTTGCAGATAGACACTTTCTTGGTTTACACTGCTAAACACCTCACTACACTCACCAGCTCCACTTGTCATGGGAGTTACTGGTTTCTTCCCCCATTCTGGACCCTCAGCAATTGGAATCAAGGCCCATCTAGGTTATTTATTACCTAGTTCGTGTGTGTGTGTGTGTGTGTGTGAACACCTATATGTGTGTGTATGTGTGTACAGTGCACCTGTTTCATAGGTGGGCATGCCTTATGCAGATTTCAGAATATACAAAAAGGCACATTGGGAAAAGGGGCAGTTTGCCCCATAAGGGTTAATCACGCCTGTGGCCATGGTGGGCGCAGCTGCTCCACTGCGTGGAGCCCTGTTCATTTATATAGGGCTTGAAAATGCACAGAATCCCCCTAACAGAATGGGATGACTTCCGATGTCACTGTTGCCTCAGTCTCTCCTTTGAGCTAAGTATGAAATTCCCTTAAAAGCATAGCACTTGGCAGTGTCCTCCCCAGACTCCAGCATTTCGGGTAACAAAGAGCCTCTGGAATCAGCCATGGAGCTAAGCAAGCTCAGGTAGGAAAAGAAACATTAGACAAAAAGGAATTTTTTTGCCGCCCTTTCCTTTCTTCATAGACATTGCTCATAATTTCAAAATGGAACCCCATAATATGTTTGAAAACAAGGGCCTGAGCTGCTTCTCATCAGTTCAGTTCTTAAAATCTGTCATGTTCGTGGCTGTCTCCCAATCCCCAAGGCCTCTCTCCTGGCCCTCCCCAGAGCTAGGCAATCCTGGCATTACTCCTGCCTTCCCCTCCTGACTTCCATCTGCCACATCCCCTTCCCTTTCTCCCTCTGCTCTCCAACCTTCCCTCTTGCCCATCTGCACCACTTCAGCATCTCATTTTCAGCATCTTTTCCCTGTCTTTATATTTTTTAACTTTCCCTCTGTCTCTTCATCACAGACACATACCCACAGAGTGTGATGCATAAAAGGGATACTTTGAGGCCCATTTGTTGAGAAAGGCAGGATAATCAATATACAAATAACTCATTGGCAAAGGCAGAGCAAAGGA
>NW_024826830.1:0-299 GCF_019175285.1 Sceloporus undulatus
CCCGCCTCGCCCCCGCTTTGCTTCTCTGCGCTTTGGACCCGCTTAGTCTTGGGGGGAGGCGGGGTCCCCTTGGCCGAAGAGGGCGGAATCGCTCTTCACGGAGGGGGCCATCCAGCACCTTGGATAACTCTCCCGCAAGTGGCGCCCCCCAACACCCATCCCAGCCCCCCTCGGCTGAGGCTCCCCCTCTGCTCGGCCCCCTTCCCTCCCCAGAGCCCAAGCCCTTCCTTCCCCGCGGAGCATCTGGTCCCGCCCCTCCCGACAAAAGGCTCTTGTGCTCTGGGGGCGCCGGGGGGGGG
>NW_024826830.1:399-757 GCF_019175285.1 Sceloporus undulatus
GCGGGGGAGGGGAGGGGAAGGGAAGGAGGGAGGAGGAGGGGGCGGGGACCACGAGGCCGGGAGACACCCCCTCCTCAACCGCCCCTCCCTCCCTCCCTCTCCTTCCCTCTCCCTCTCTCCCTCTCTTTCGGCGGCTGAGCGCGGGCGCGGCAGACGGAGGCAGAAGAGGCACTGGGACGGCGGCGGCGGCGGCGGCGGGTCTGTCGGTGGGGCGGTAGGCAGCGGCTCCCCGGATGACCCAGGCGCCCGCAAGGCAGCTCCGTGGCCGAGCCCGCGCCTCGGCCCCGGCTGGACCCCCGACGGCGCGGACGGCGCTGAGCCTGGCTTCCATCGGGGCCCGGCCGGGGGGGAGCCCGGC
>NW_024826830.1:857-1186 GCF_019175285.1 Sceloporus undulatus
GGAGGAAGCGGAGGGGGCGGCATGGGGGGCGGCGGCCAGGGAGCGGCCTTCTCCATCGACTCCCTGATCGGACACTCCCCGCCGGCGCCGCGCTCCGGGCCGCTCCTCTACACGGGCTACCCGATGTTCATGCCCTACCGGCCGCTGGTCCTCCCTCAGGGACCGCTCCAGGCGGCGGCGGCGGCTGCGGCGGCGGCGGCGGCCGGTCTCCCGCCCTTGGCCCCTTTGGCCTCCTTCGCCGGGCGCCTCTCCAACTCCTTCTGCGCCAGCCTCGGGCAGGCCGTCCCCTCCATGGTCGCGCTCACCGCCGCCGCCCTGCCCAGCTTCGG
>NW_024826830.1:1286-1542 GCF_019175285.1 Sceloporus undulatus
GGGGGGGGGGAGCGCGGGACTCGGCGCCAAGGAGCCACCCGGAGGGTCGGAGCAGGACCCCCGGCCGCCTTCGCCCCGTCTCCAGGGCGGGGAGGGTTAGGGTCCGCCTTGCTGTCCCGCCCAAGAGCCGCTGCTGCCGGGCTGAGAGTCCTACCTCCGGCCAACCGTCCCTCGCGAGGAGTGCCTGGGCTCGCGGTCCGAGCCAGGTCCGGTTGCCGGGAGAGGTCTCTGCCCGACTCAGCCGGCGCAGGGTCCT
>NW_024826831.1:0-1542 GCF_019175285.1 Sceloporus undulatus
TTTATTCCATTTATATACCACCATTCCTACGATCATGGCGGTGTACAGCAAATACAAAGTACAAAAAAGCCCAATCAAACCCCCTTATTAATACCAAACAGTACAATTCATAAAATCCAACATACAATCCAATAAGCCAATAAAACACAGTAAAACAGTTTAAATACCATAATACAATACACACAGTGCGCAGGGAGAAGAGTGGTAGTTAGGACACTTGAGGGAAGGCTTGGCGGAAGAGATGAGTCTTAAGGTTCTTTCTGAAAGACTCCAGGGAGGGGGCAGAGCGGAGGTCATCAGGAAGAGAGTTCCAAGTCTGCGGGGCCGATACAGAGAAAGCCCTATGCGCAGACGCTGTATATCTCACATTAGGAACTCAGAAGATGTCTCCCTCCTGACCTGAGAGTGCGGGGCGGATTATATGGGGAGAGGCGGTCCATCAAGTACTCTGAGCCCAAGCCATTTAGGGCTTTATAGGTAACGACCAAACCTTGTATTGCACCTGGAAGTGTATTGGCAGCCAATGCAGATCTTTCAGTAAAGGTGTTATATGGCTGGCCCTGGAGCTACTAGTGATCAGCCTAGCTGCCATATTCTGGACTAATTGTAGCTTCCGGGTTTGGTACAGGGGTTGCCCCATGTAGAGCGCATTACAGAAATCGAGTCGAGAGGTTACCAGTGCGTGTACCACTGTTTCAAGGTCCCCCCGGCCCAGGAAGGGTCACAGCTGGCGTATCAGCCGAAGCTGATAACAGGCACCTCTGACTGTCGCATCCACCTGAGGAGTCAAGTGAAGCGACGAGTCCAGAAGCACCCCCAGACTGCGAAATGTGTCCTTCACAGGGAGCGTGACCCCACTCAAGCAGGTGGACAAATTTCCTTCCCAGGACCGGGGGAGCCAATCACAAGTACTTCCGTCTTCTCTGGATTCAGGCTGAGTCTGTTTTCCCTCATCCAGCCCATTACCGACTCCAGACAGTATTGAGCGGAGAGATGCCATCCCTAGTCATTGCATCAGTCGGAGACACAGAGAAGACTATTTGGGTGTCATCAGCGTACTGATAACACCGTGCCCCGTGTCTCCGGATGATCTCTCTCAGCGGCTTCATGTAAATGTTGAATAGCATAGGGGACAAAATCGCTCCCTGAGGGACCCCAGATGTAAGGGCCCTCCTATTGGAGCGACAGTCCCCCAGCTCCACCATCTGGAATCTGCCTGAGAGGTAGGAACGGAACCACCACAAAGCGGTGCCCCCGATACCCAACTCCCCCAGGCGATCCAGAAGGATACCATGGTCGATGGTATCGAAGGCCGCAGAGATGTCCAAGAGCACTAACAGGGACACGCTACCCCTGTCCATGCCCAGACGGAGATTATCGACTAAGGCGACTATGGCAGTCTCAACCCCATAGCCCGCCCGGAAGCCGGTTTGAAATGGGTCCAGATAATCCGTATCCTCCAAGACCCTCTGTAGATGGAGGGCAACCGCTCTCCCGATCACCTTCCCTAAAAATGGCAGCAGTGATACAGGCCGATAATTG
>NW_024826832.1:0-721 GCF_019175285.1 Sceloporus undulatus
CCCCCCCCAGCTTCGGCCCCTCAGTTGTCTGAGGGACAGAAACCCGGCCCCTGGCTCAAAAAGGTTGCCTACCCCTGCTTTAGTTACATCCCAGGTGGATTCTTGTAAAGCAGTCTGTGTGGGGTGGTCTTTGAAGAATGTTTGGAAACTCCAACTGCTCCAAAGAATGGCAGCCAAATTGCTAATGGATGCTGGTTAGATGGAGCACACAACTGCTGGGTTGCAAGAGTGCCACTGACTGTTGCTCTGTTTCTAGGAATAGTTCAAAGTGTTGGTTCTGCCTGATACAGCTCAAATCTAGGCTATCTGAAGGACTGCAACTTCTCATATGAAAGCCTACCTGAGCACTAAGATCTTCAAGGGAGGAACTTGTCTCCAGTCCACCACCTTCACAGGCATGGTTGGTGGGAACACAGGAGAAAGTCAACTCTGTGGCTGCTCCCACATTTAGCAACACTCTCCATAGGGTAGCAAGGATGGCTTCTTTGTTATGTCTTTGTTATGTCAAGACTTTTCTTTTCCAGCAACCTTTTTTGAAATATTTTTTAATTGTTTTTATCTTTTTCACATGTACAATATTATATACAAATTAACATCACCAATTCATTTCTTATAAACTGTACATACATAATCTCCCGATGAACTTCCGTTCTAACTTCTATTCCCTTCTTCCCAATCTCCTTCCCTTTCGTTTACACAAATAACAAAATATTAACCATTA
>NW_024826832.1:821-1542 GCF_019175285.1 Sceloporus undulatus
CCCCCCCCAGCTTCGGCCCCTCAGTTGTCTGAGGGACAGAAACCCGGCCCCTGGCTCAAAAAGGTTGCCTACCCCTGCTTTAGTTACATCCCAGGTGGATTCTTGTAAAGCAGTCTGTGTGGGGTGGTCTTTGAAGAATGTTTGGAAACTCCAACTGCTCCAAAGAATGGCAGCCAAATTGCTAATGGATGCTGGTTAGATGGAGCACACAACTGCTGGGTTGCAAGAGTGCCACTGACTGTTGCTCTGTTTCTAGGAATAGTTCAAAGTGTTGGTTCTGCCTGATACAGCTCAAATCTAGGCTATCTGAAGGACTGCAACTTCTCATATGAAAGCCTACCTGAGCACTAAGATCTTCAAGGGAGGAACTTGTCTCCAGTCCACCACCTTCACAGGCATGGTTGGTGGGAACACAGGAGAAAGTCAACTCTGTGGCTGCTCCCACATTTAGCAACACTCTCCATAGGGTAGCAAGGATGGCTTCTTTGTTATGTCTTTGTTATGTCAAGACTTTTCTTTTCCAGCAACCTTTTTTGAAATATTTTTTAATTGTTTTTATCTTTTTCACATGTACAATATTATATACAAATTAACATCACCAATTCATTTCTTATAAACTGTACATACATAATCTCCCGATGAACTTCCGTTCTAACTTCTATTCCCTTCTTCCCAATCTCCTTCCCTTTCGTTTACACAAATAACAAAATATTAACCATTA
>NW_024826833.1:0-1542 GCF_019175285.1 Sceloporus undulatus
AAAAAATCATTTAATATTTTAATTTGATTCATTGTTTAACAGCTTTAAAACCTTTGTACTGTACAGGTTGAGTCTCCCTTATCCTAATGCTTTGGACCAGGAGTGTTTTGGATTTCAGATATTGTTGGATTCTGGAATACTTGTATTTGCATATATGTAAATAATGAGATATCTTGGAGACGTGATCAAAGTCTACACATAAAATTGATTTATGTGAAGTTGAAGACTTTCCTGGCCAGCATCCATAGTTGTTTGTGGGTTTTTCGGGCTATGTGGCCATGTTCTAGAAGAGTTTCTTCCTGACGTTTCGCCAGTATCTGTGATTGGCATCTTCAGAAAGTCTTCTAGAACGTGCCACATAGCCCGAAAAACCCACAAAAAACTATAAATTGATTTATGTTTCGTATACATCCTACAGACGTAGCCCAGAGGTCCTCTGATACCGTATTTCAAATAAATTTGTGTATGAAACAATGTTTGTTTACACTGAACCACTAGAAAGCAAAAATGCCACTATCTTAGCCATACATGAAAAGGTTTGGGTTTTAGGAATATTTAGGAATTCCAGATACGGTAGACTCAACCTGTATCTTGTTTTAGCTGTTTTGGTTTAATATATTGCAAACCATTTGAGTCCCATATTAGGAAAAGGTGGGATATTAAATAAAATAAAATAAATACATAACTTCCACTTGGTCTCCCTATCCCCCACACTTTGCCATTTGCACATTGTGATTATGGTGAAATTGGTGATGTTTCTGCTGAGGCGCATTCATAAAGCTTTTAGTGATGCATCAAGCTTAGTAGAAAGCAAGGGGAAGGAGGAAGGGAGCTTTCCTGGGAGACACTTGGTTTGTCAAAAGTCGTAGTCAATTCCTTATCTAAAATGCTATCACCAGACATGGATGCTCTTCATTTAATAAACAGGAAAGAGTTTACAATCTGGTATATAAAACACTAAATAAATGCTATTTTTGTATGTCTCTTCAGCCATGGATATAGCAAACATTCACAGCTCAACCTGGAGAGGAACGGAGTAAGTAACTATTGACCTCCAAAAGCAAACTCTATGGAAGTGAAGCTAAATTTGTCAGCTGCAATAATTACAACAGGGAATAGGTGAGAAAAAGGCAGGTATGAGAACTTTAAGTGTTTAAAAAGTAAAAATAATATTTAAAGATCTCATTTACACAGAGACAGTCTTTATATTTTTCATTGTTATTTATCTAATCTTGGAAGAATTGCAACAGGAAAGTTCAATGGATCATACATTAACATAAGGATGAAGAACAGAAGCTAAATGATTTAAAGAGTATCAGTTGAAAAAAGCTGTTTTTCATTTAAAATGCACAATATTATAGCAAAGAAGTGAGGTGAGATTTAAAAGACGTAGCTCTTGAACCAACGGTTGTATGCTTTGGAGAGACTTAAACACAACAGTCCAGCAGAAGTGGTGCACATTGCAGTATTTCTAGTTCTATATGCTCTGTTTTGTCTGGCTCTCTAAATAACATTTGAGTAGGAAAAGGATGGAAGTTCAAG
>NW_024826834.1:0-1542 GCF_019175285.1 Sceloporus undulatus
AAAGGCTCTTTCCTCTGCCAGGCCGCCTCCCTGGCCGGCGGAGGAGGCGACAAAGGGAGCGGGCCTGGCCGCGGCGAGGCGCCTTCCCCTGCCTGGCGTCTGTCGCGGGGGGGGATCCCGGGGTGGGGCCAAACCAGGGCGGGACCGTGCGGACACGCCTCAAACTGGGATATGGCAACCTTACTTTGACTTGTTCTGGTCAGTGTGTGTCAGCCTGTAAGGCAGATTGAAACCACAATGGGTCCTTTGCCCACACACCCATAGAAGCCTAGCATCCTGTGCCTACATGCAGGAAGTGCTTGGAGAAACAGTGACGAGTGTCTCATTTATTCCCTGGAGAAGCAATGACAGCTTGGGAGGATTGTAAAGGAGGGTTGGAGAGATGTAGACTTTCAGAGCTGTATGCAGCAGCATGTCTGTAGTAAACAGTGTAATAAATCATGACCTAGTAAAGAACAGGATTCTACTCCAACTAGTCCTTCTGTAACTGTGTATGCCTGGCTACAGTAGATGAGATGCCTCCAGTAGCTGCCTCCAGAATCCCTTGATGTGCAGGTGTAAACAACAAAACAGAGAGAAAAGAGGAGAGCAGATTAGCCTAACACAGCAGCTACTCCAAACATGTTAAAAGGCATAGATCTGTAACGCAGGGCCAAAGTATGCAAAGTGATCTTGCACCACCTTAGAAGCTAACTGAAAAAAAGAAGCTGTTAGCATGAACTTTTATAGTACCGTATCACACTAGAGGAATCCCGCTGAGAAACGGGACTTAAAGTAGATTTAAAGGGGGGGAAACCCACAAATGCGGGAAGTTTATCACACAACGTTTCTCCAAAAGTGAAATAATGCAAAAAGAAAGTGAATGTAAAGTGGACAAAAATGGCAGCTTTTTATTTTCTGAACTTCCTGAAAGTAAAAAGCTGCAGTTTTTTGTCCATTTTACGTTTACTTTATTTTCGCTGGTTGTTTTCCCAGTTCCTTTCTCTAAAATCTAGCCTAAGGCACTTGGGATTGATTTGGGTGGACTCCCATTCAAGTACTATCCAGGGTTGACCTTGCTTAGCCTCCAAAAACAGACAGGATGATATGGTACCATACAGATTAAGGAGAAGAGTCCCCTTGGTCCCAGCTGTCTGTTTTCTTGTTCAGTAGAGAAAGGGTTTAGATTGAATTTGTTTTTTGAATGTATTTATTATGTATGTCATCCCATATCACCCCTTTGTCCCAGAACTAAAAATAATAAATTGTTAATAACTAATAATAATAAAGTTGACATACATACATGGGAGAAAGGCACATACATACATCCCCAGACACTTTTTTTTAACAACAGGAAGTCAATGGAAGTAATTTCCTATTCACTCTATTTTTAAAAATAGGCATGGTGTAGAATAGAAAATATACTTTCTACTTTGTAGCTATAATCCAATATATGTACAGTTCAGTATCTCTCTCCCTCTCTCTCCCCCCCCCTCTCTCTCTCAACCATCTTATCTACCTCTAGAAGTGTCTTTTGTTAAGGAAAAAGCAACATGGGACATA
>NW_024826835.1:0-918 GCF_019175285.1 Sceloporus undulatus
TTTTTTGTTGTTGTAGCTGCATTTGTTATGCAAATGTCTTGGTATGTTTTTTTTCATTTTTGTTTGCAAAGGATTGTTTATAAATAATTTACAAAAGAAAAAAAGTGGTTTCCAACCGGATTATTTCTGTAGTTCAGATGCAGCCTGAGTTGGTTATAAAGGATAGAAGAACCCAATTCATACTTTTATCCTGGTAGAAATGGTTTTGCTTTTTAAAATAAAAGCAGTTTGCTTTCCTGTCTAATCCTTATTTTTATTGTTCTTGTTTGTTTGTATGTTTGTTTGTTTCATTCTTGGTAATATTATTATTATTAACCTTTATTTATAAAGCACTGTAGATTTACACATATGAGCGATTCTGGTCTGTCTCCTTCCTTCTTGCCTGAAAATCTATTAATAAGGAAACTGAGGAGCCACTTTTGGCCTTTTTGGGGGACTAGCCTCCTCTTAGAAGCCAAAGACAAATGTTTGTGAAGAATAAGAATAAGGCTTGTATTAAAACTCTCCTCCCCATTTTTGATCCCTTTTAAAACCCATATTCCCCAGAAGGAGCAGAGCTTTGTAAGAAGAAAACCCTCTCAGAAAAGACACACAAAAGACACACAAAGAGACACACTTCCCTCCTTTTGGCCCAAGGAGCCTGGCCTCCTTCTGACTCTGGAGCCTCAGGAGAGAAAGAGAAGCCTCTGTTCAACTGAGGCCTCAGAGAAGGTCCTGGAACATTATTCCCCACACTCACAAGCAGCACAAAATGGCCGGCAGAATACAAAATTGGATTCCATCCAATCAGGACCAGGGATGATGGGAGGGACAGGGACTCCAGACAATCAGGGCCAAGGATGGTGGGAGGGATGGGGATTCCAGACAATCAGGGCCAGGGATGGTGGGAGGGATGGGGATTCCAGACAATCAGGGCCA
>NW_024826835.1:1018-1542 GCF_019175285.1 Sceloporus undulatus
GGGCCAGGGATGGTGGGAGGGATGGGGATTCCAGACAATCAGGGCCAGGGATGGTGGGAGGGATGGGGATTCCAGACAATCAGGGCCAAGGATGGTGGGAGGGATGGGGATTCCAGACAATCAGGGCCAGGGATGGTGGGAGGGATGGGGATTCCAGCCAATGGCAGCCCTCAGAGTGTCCTCAGGAGTCAATCATGTGTAAAATACATATCATAAAAACATCACAAAGTATAAACATTCCAACTACAGTAATCACAGGGCAGTTATGCTGTTATGACCGGAAGTAAATGTATACACAGTTATGATTATATATACATGCTGATGTTGACCAGAAAATGGGGGGTGTATACATGCGCAGGTGCATCCATGTGCATTCATATGTGCCCGCATAGTTCTCCATGCATTTGCTTATGTTTAAATTGTATGCAAGTAGAAGAGTATATATAAATGTGTGTGTTTATTCTAGCCAGCTGCAACAAATCCCAGCCCCTCATCTACCTAACCCATACCATGACCCACAATCC
>NW_024826836.1:0-1542 GCF_019175285.1 Sceloporus undulatus
TTCCTGTTCTAGATCAGAGTCTGATTTGCAAATACTGTATTGTTTTTTATCCATTAGGAAGAGCTTTCTTAATTGTCTGTCAATTAACCATGAAAGATCATAACTCTGATCATTAGGATCTTCTCGTGTCTTTATTCTATAACCATTTCTATCTATTTGCATTGATTCTTTATAGGAGATCCAATCTGCGTCCTTTTTTGAATCTCTGGTCTCTTTTCTCAGGGACTTCATCTTGGCCCCCTTGGACACAGCTTTGGGGCACCTTTTGCTGGAAGTGACCCAAGTGCAAGACCCCCAGGACCCCTGTCCACCTGATGGCCGACACAGAGGCCAAGCGGAGGGAGTTGGGCTCCAAGAGAAAGAGGATGCAGAGGTACAAGAACTCTCTGGTGAGTCTAGGTTCTTGACTATTAGTTCCATCTGTGTCACTGCTGGGCCAGTTCATGAAAGCAAACGGAGAACATACTCTCCCAATTTACCAGAGACAGTCCTTCGGTAAGTCACTACCCTATTAGCTTCATCTCTGTCACTGCTGGGCCAATTTATGAAAAGAAGCAAATCACATACTGTCTGAATTTGGCAAAGACAGTCCTGGTTAATGCTCTGTCAACCCACTTTTTCAGGGGCTTTTAAAAATGTCCCGATTGCTCTCTCTTCCTCCCACTTTCCCCCTTCTCAGCTTACTTCAGTTTCTGAGTGCCATTCAGTTTGCACCCCATCAATTCAAAAGTGGGGAGAGGAGAGGAAAGAAAGAGGCAGGATATTGCCCTTCTCAGGAGGCTGAAGCAAAAGCAAACTGTTGTGCCCTTCCTAGCTTACTTGCTAATTAGCTTACTTGCTGTTCACTGCTATGATCTTTGGAATAGCGGTATATAAATAAAACAAATTATTATTATTAATTAGCTTGTGTGATCTTCCTCATAAACAACTTTGGCCATCTTGACCACCTTTTGGTGTTGCTTTTCCACATATGCATTGCTTTTCCCATCTGTGAAATGTTGGGGGATATGGGAGAACATCTCTGGATCTAAATATGGGGTGGACCCAGTGGCCCTCAAGCCCACCGTGCTCCCCAGAACAGTTTTTTAAAATTTACTTTTGCCTCTGAAATGTGGGAAGAAATGTCTAAATGCAATATAATTCTTTGGTGGGTAAATGTTCTGTATGTGTTGGGATAGTGAGTGTCATAATCCATCCTCTATATCCCAGCCATGGCCTAAAATATATTGTTTATTATATTGTATATTATATTGAAAAGATTCGAGACAAACTAGATCTCGAAGGCAGTAATTTTTTTCCCCTTGCTGACAGAATTCAAAGTTTGTTTCCTGGACTGAATTCTGAAGTGATGAAATAATTTTTGGGATGAACCATGTGCTTTCCTCCCCTTTTGCTTAGTCACTCTCTGGATGAGGGCTATTGTCTGTTGCAGGTGACCTTTGCGGATGTGGCAGTATATTTCACTGAGGACGAATGGAAACTGTTGACGAAGAAGCAGAGACTTATGTACAGTTCTGTAATGATGGAGAATTATCAGAATGT
>NW_024826837.1:0-1542 GCF_019175285.1 Sceloporus undulatus
GAGACTCCCCATGCAGCCTTATTGAACAAACCTATTTCAGAATTAGAACTTAGACAGACAATTCATTCTTTAAAACTGGGGAAATTGTCAGGGCCAGATGGCTTATCAGGAGAATTTTATAGGTTACTTTATAAAAAACTGATAGTAAGGGCTGTTCAACAATGGAACACACTCCCTTGGAGTGTGGTAGATTCTCCTTCCTTGAAGGTCTTTAAACAGGCTGGATGGCCATCTGGCAGGGATGCTATAATTGAGAGTTTCTGCATGGCAAGGGGTTGCACTGGATGGCTCTTGTGGTCTCTTCTAACTCTATGGCGCAGTACAGACTGCTGAAAAATGGTGGTCTGCTGGCGCCTGTTTTTCCTCTGCAGGGAAGCTGCCGCCACCAATGGTGCACTCGTGACGTAACTGGTGAGGTGTGATGTACGGACACTATGCGTCAGTTATGTCATAATGGCGGCACCTACATACACGGGGTGCCGACATTATTGCACTGCCAGTATGTCCTAGGGTTAGGGACCATGCGGTTGCCGCATGGTCCCGTAACCCCAGCACAGCATGAGCATGGCGCTTTACCGCAGTTTGTACCATGCCTATGATCCTATCCCCCCATCTATTGAAATTGTTTAATGAGATCCTTAGTCAGGGTTTATGCCCTCAGACTTAGTGTACCTTGCTGACATGTACTCTGGCTTAAAAAGTGGCCATTCCACCAAAACGGAGGCTGGATGGCTATCTGTCAGGGTTGCTTTGATTATGTCCTCCTGCATGTCAGGAAGTTGCACTGGATGGTCCTTGGGATCTCTTCCAACTCTATCATCCTATTATTCCTGCCCCTTCCCTCCTGATTGCTAAATATCAGGCTCATAATCTAAATGAGCTATGACACACAAGGAGAAGGGAATGGCAATTTGGGAGAGGAATAAGTCCATAAGATACTGCTGGTTCTTCTTTCCCTGTGAGGCCAGGGCAATGGCAGTTGGGATGGAGGGAGGGCCTTTCATCTGCTTCTGGGCCTACTTTATGTGAAAATGTTTTTTGATTATGGAGTTAGAACAACGTTTGTATGAAAGAACTTTGGCACAGCAAGAGGTGTGGATAGATTTGTTAAACTCTCCTTTAATTAATGGCCTGTTGCCTTATGTGTCTGTACAGAAAGCCTATCCTTTACCTGTCACTTCAAATGCTGATATGGAGGTTTATCGCATGGGGGAAAAACGTTCCCCAATGCGTTCTAACGAGCACGAGCGCGGGCGCGCGCACGGAGCGTGATGGGAACCCAACAGGTCCCAGAATGCTAGTTTACCGCACGGTGGAACGCCGCCGTTGCAGCCGGGCGTTCCCATCAGGTTCCCAATGTGTTCCAGGAGGCGCCATTCTGGGAACTGGAACACATTGGGAACCCGATGGGAACACCCGGCGGCGACGGTGGCGTTCCGCTGTGCGGTAAACTAGCATTCTGAGACCCATCGGGTTCCCATCAAGCTCCGTGCGCGCCCGCGCTTGTGTTCGTTAGAACGCATTGGGGAATGTTTTTCCCCC
>NW_024826838.1:0-1542 GCF_019175285.1 Sceloporus undulatus
GTCACTTTGGTCCCTAAAGACAATCTTGCTTTGGCCAGGATACCTATCCAGAAGATGGACCACATCGAATGTATCTGTCTCAGCTTAAAGACTTGGGAAAGTCTGTGGATTCTGTTGGTTTAATGTTCACCCCGTTGCTTCACAGACTCCCTAGTGGAGCTGACACAACTGGTCTCAGAGCTGCTGCTGGAGTCGTCTAGGCTTTTAGTCCTGGGCGACCTCAACATCTCCCTCTAGGCTGGTTTAAGGAACGTATCTGGTGCAGGTCGGGAGTCCATGGTCACATGACAAACATGGGCCTTTCCCAGATAGTCTCTGAACCCACGCACTGTGCAGGTCATACTCTCAATGTGGTCTTCTGTACGGAACAGGCACATCCGTGGGCGGAGGTAGTCAATATCTCCGCATTGTCATGGACCATGGATCATTTCCTGGTCAAGGCCCAGCTGAAGGCCACTATTACCCCCGTCAGGGGTGGAGGACCTATTAAAATGGTCCACCCTCAAAGGTTGATGGAACCCACTAGGTTCCCAGAGGCCTTAGAGGGATTGATGGCTGGTAATGCCGGCGATTCTGTTGAAGCTCTGGTCAATACTTGGAACAATGGTCTGACCAGAGCTATAGACACTATCGCTCCCAAACGCCCCTTCCAACTCACTTCAATCGCAATTCATGGTATACTAAAGATCTCAAAATAATGAAGGGACAATGGCTAGAGCGCCACTGGCAGAAATATCGACTCATACCTGATAAGGGTTTTTAAAAAATCCTATGCAGTGGCAATAGATGCAGCTAAGAAGTCCTTGTACTCTGCATCTATTGCGTCTGCAAAGTCTCATCCTGCAGAGCTATTCAGGGTGGTAAGGGACTTGACTCAAATGCCCCCCTTTATTATAACTCTTTATTAGAACCTACAAAAGCCTGCTCTGATGCTTTTAATAACTACTTCGCAGACAAAATCTCTCAGATAAGAGTCGATTTGGATGCCGGCCTTATGACAGAGGCGACAGGAGAGGTATCCAGTGCCTCTGCCTATACTGTTCTTCTGGATCAGTTTGAGTCAGTTAGTACAGAGGATGTGGACAAGCTCCTCAGGAGTATGAAAACGACGACTTGCTCTCTCGATCCTTGCCTGTCTTGGCTGGCCGTCCAGGGGGGGAGATACCATCAAGATGCTACTTAAGAAATATAATTTATGCACTTTCAGGGAAGGCTGTCTTCCATCTTGCCTCAAAGAGGCGGTGGTTAAACCACTTCTAAAAAAGCCTTCCGTTGACCCCCTGGACAGAAACAATTACAGGCCAGTTTGGCTCTTACCATTCTTAGGCAAGGTAATGGAGAGGGCAGTCGCCATTCAACTCCAAGCAGTCTTGGAAGAAACGGATTTTCTAGATCCATTTCAAACCGGATTTAAGGCAGGTTACAGAGTTGAGACCGCCATGGTCGCCTCAGTCAATAATCTCCATTTGGGCGTGGATAGCTCTTTGAAAGGGGGAAGTGGGATCCTGCTGGTGCTCACAGGCCTTCGATACCATTGACCAC
>NW_024826839.1:0-1542 GCF_019175285.1 Sceloporus undulatus
GGCGTTTCTCCAGGGGGTGGGGCCGGTGGGAGCGGCCCCTACAAAAGCCGGCCCGCTGGCTCTCCCCGAAGAGGACGCTGCCATTTGCCCTCCTCCATCTGGGCAGGGGCGGCCCAGAGGACTTTGCCGCTGTCGCCGCGGCGTTTCTCCAGGGGGTGGGGCCGGTGGGAGCGGCCCCTACAAAAGCCGGCCCGCTGGCTCTCCCCAAAGAGGACGCTGCCGTTTGCCCTCCTCCATCTGGGCAGGGGCGGCTTAGGGGACTCTGCCCGCTGTTTGTGCCATCAGGGCGGAGTGCCAAGGACTGTTGTCTGGTCCTGCTGTTAGGGACTCTTTGGAGGGAGGGAGACAGAGAGGGGTTTAGTTAGTTTTTTCCATTAGGGTTTGATTGGGACACGTCCTGTTTTTTTCGTTGCTGTATATTGTCTGATGTATTTTTAGATTGTTTTATTATTGATTGTATAGGATGGATTTATTGTTGTATTGTATTATGCTGTAATGTAGTTTTTTATGCTGCTTGTAAACTGTATTGTATTGTATTTTACCTGTTGTAAACCGCCGTGATCGTGGGAACGGCGGTATATAAATAAAATTTCATTTCATTTCATTACCGGTCTCTCCAGGGCTATACACAGCATCGCTCCCAAGCGCCCTCTCAGGCCTGCTTCCAAATGTAAGCCCTGGTATACGGAAGGTCTCCGGGCAAGGAAGCGGGTTCTGCGACGGCTAGAGTACCGTTGGCGGAAACACCTTTGCTTAGACGACAAGGCTCTCCTAGACCAACTGTTAAAGGACTACGGAGAGGCAATACGAACAGCAAAGAATTCGTTCTATGGTGCTCGTATTGCGTCCGCAGAGTCACGTCCAGCAGAGTTGTTCAGAGTGATCAGGGAGCTAACTCAGCTCCCTCCCGCCCTGAACCAGATCCTTGAACCGTCTAAGGCCTGCTGTGACCAATTTAATGACTTTTTGGCGGATAAAACCTCTTGCATAAGCGAAGGTCTTAATGCCGACATTCAAGCAGAACCTAGAGTAGAGGTATCCAGAGCCTCCGTGGACTCCATTAAACTGGATCGGTTTGAGTCGGTGAGTACCGAGGACGTGGACAAGATCGTTGGAAGTGTTCGGAAGACAACTTGCTCTCTCGATCCCTGTCCCTCGTGGCTAGCGGCCCAGGGGGGGCCGGCGGTAACTTTATTGTTACGCCGGATCATTAATACATCTTTGAGGGAAGGGCAATTTCCATCAGAATTGAAATCGGCCATTGTAAAACCAATATTAAAAAAGCCCTCCCTCGACCCCCTAGAATACAATAATTATCGGCCAGTCTCGCTGGTGCCATTTCTGGGAAAGGTGATCGAGAGGGCGGTTGCGATCCAGCTTCAGACGGTCTTGGATGAAACTGATTATCTGGACCCATTTCAAACTGGCTTCCGGGCGGGTCACGGGGTTGAGACGGCCATGGTCGCCTTCGTCGATGATCTCCGTCTGAGCATCAACAGGGGAAGCGTGTCCTTGTTGGTGCTCTTGGACATCTCAGCGGCT
>NW_024826840.1:0-1542 GCF_019175285.1 Sceloporus undulatus
TTAATTATTTATTAGTTACACCTCTTCCACCTTTCTTTTAAAAACTCGAAGTACGCCAATCTTCGCCAATCATGTCCTAGTTTTCATCTGTGAAATGTTTATTATTATTATTATATTTATTTGTATCTCGCCCTTTTCCCAGAACTGGGACTCCGTATGCTCTCAAAATTTTGAATGTAAAATGGAAAGATTATTACAGTTGAGTCCTCTACAGCCTTGGATAAGGGACCTTTGATAAAAAGTCAACATGTAATATACCTGACACAGGTGGCTCATTTATATATCTCAATTTGACTTAAACATCCCAATCCCTGCTTCATTGGATTGTTATCCTAACCCTGTATAATTTTCTTGGAAAGATTTTCTGCCAATAAAATGAACTTTTACGTAAGACTTGATCATGTACATGAATATTCTAGCTCCAAAAGCCATGATTATGAACTATGTATAGGCTCCACTGGAGTAGTATTTTCTTTCGAATAAGAAACACTAAGAAATTTTCTTTTACTGTTTGTATGAAGTAAAGAGATTATTTCCTGCCAAAGTTTTTGTATTATTATTATTAGTTGGAGATATTTGCTTAATTGTCTTTCTAATTGTGACTGTTGTCTAAAAATAACACATTACTGGGTGTGTTTTTCAAAATACAGGGGGAGCTGTGTTGTCTGTAACACAAATTACAAATTCCCAGTTGTGACAGTATCTTAATTAGGCCAGCCTAAAAGGTGAAATTTGGGGTTTAATGTAGTCAGAGAACCTGACAGAATGAATTTTGTTGCTAGCTGGGTAGAAATAATTTATGAGCCTCCAAGGACTGCATGAAGTTTGCCCGTAAAGAACCCCATTCTACTTTGAAGATTAGTGCTGTCTGTCTAGGTGATTGCTCTATATGATTGCATGTATAATTGCAAAAACTTATTTTATGTGCAAATATAAAGTTTCCTATGTTCAGAAGGAAACTGGTCAGAAGGAAGGGAGATGGAAAAAAGAAAAAGAACATGGCTACTTCTTTGATCGTGTAAAAGGCTGCTTCTGAAACTTCTCACTCTTTGGGAAAGAAGGAAGCATGAAATAGTATCATCACTATTTGAAATGTAGGATACATGCAATGAGTTGACTAATCAGTAGAAATGTAACTTCATAACATGTCCATTCTTTGACTCTGAGGATTAGAACACATAAGGTCCTGTTCTACAGCAGCGCCCTTATTGGAGAACTCTCTCGCTAGGAAAATCCAAGTAGTCTCCTCTTTGTTATGCTTTAGAATCTAATTTAGATGGACAGTGAAGACTACTGTTCTGTTTTGCTGGTAATGATTAATATTCTGAACCTTTGAATAAATGTCAAGTGAAAGCAGACTTGCTTATTTCAGGAGATGATGGGGCCTGGCATAGTCATTGTTGTCCTCAAATGGGGCACATGGAGAGTATTGTGAGTTCCTGCATGGCAGGGGGTTGGACTGGATGGCCCTTGTGGTCTTTTCCAACTCTATGATTCTATGATTCTATTAATGTTGCTTTCTGATTTTATTGTGATTAATGC
>NW_024826841.1:0-1542 GCF_019175285.1 Sceloporus undulatus
GTATTGTCTACATTTGTACAGTGCAGGAATGAGGAGCCTTCAGTCCTCCAGGTGTTGATAAAACTATTGCTTTCATGCCTGGCCATTACACAGTCTGAGGAGGGTTTAAGGGAACTGGATCCCAACATCTGGAGATCCAAAGATTCCTTAGCCTTCATATAATACTTCCAAGGGTTCAAAGTACTTTGCATGCATCCTGCAATTGCATTCCTTACAACAACCTTATAAGGTAGGTCAGTAGCATATGCTAGCCATGCGACACAGCCAGCTCAAGACATTTTGGTGCTGGACACAAAAGTAAAATGGTATTCCCTTCTCCATTATGTGTACAGGAAATGACCAGATTTATCATATAGCCGAATTTTACTTCTAATCTAGTAAAAGGAGTGTCACTCGCAGCACTATAGCTCCATTTTTAAACCCCTTCCCATTATGAGAAGTCGAAGGCTTTCATGGCCGGCATCCATAATTTTTTTGTGGGTTTTTCGGCTATGTAGCCATGTTCTAGAAGAGTTTATTCATGACGTTTCGACAGCATCTGTGGCTGGCGTCTTCAGAGAATCCCATTACTTCCCTACACCTCAGAGTTTGCTACTGTAGGTATCTGTCTCATTCTGCTTAATGATAGAGCTGGCTCAGGGAACAGAAGATCCAAAAGACTGAAGGTGAAAGAAAGAAGCTTGCTTAAGGATATTAATGAGTTCACAGCATTGGCAACATTCAGTTCAGGGACTTCTTCATTCCTTGCTCATTCTCTTTGCTACTATACTAGTGCAGCTTTAGAGTACTATTTCAAGCAACAAGAACAGCTATTCTGTGCTCTGCAGCCTTGGAACTTAAAACACAGCCCAAAGTTATGGGACCTTCCCAAATACATCCTCACTTTGTGTAAAACCCTGAGTGCTGTTCTCAACAAAATCAGGCACAACCAGACCCCACTCTGCACAGATAAACTGATTCTATGTGGCAGACGTGTGGAAAAGCAGCACAGAACACGGTGCATACATAGCAGGTACTTGCCACACCTGGGGCCAAGCCCACACAGTAATCAAATTTGCCATGAGCTAGAAACTTTGCTGCACAAATACAACCCCCCTCCCTTCACCCTCCATTCCAGTCCAAATCAGAGCCTGGAAAAGTTAGCTTTTGGAGATGTTACATTCCTAGCATCTCCCAGCCAGCACAGCCAATCCTCTATTCAATCTAGGCTATACATCCTCACAGAATCTCATATACAGCACTGTAGAGCATGCACAAACAAATAACACACGTGTGCATGTGCATACTTCTGCGCGCATGCATACAAAGGTTACAGTGATGTCCAGAGCTTTGCCTTTTATAGCCAGACTGTTGCTGCCGAAAGGAATGAATTGTCCTTTAGCCAAAAATCTCTCTCTCTCTCTCTCTCACACACACACACACACACACATACAGACACTGTGACACTCACACACACCCAAGGGCTAGACCCAATTGCTTTAGAAAAGAAGGGGGAAGTCAATGCAGCAAAACAGCAAACATAGTATCTTTAAGGGTGGGGGG
>NW_024826842.1:0-1542 GCF_019175285.1 Sceloporus undulatus
AGAGGCCTGGCCTGGAAGACAAAGAGCCCTCCTCCAACCACCATCTTGAGGGGGAGAGAGGCCAGGCCTGGAAGACAAAGATAGGTCCCTTCTGAAAGTGAAGGTTGACCTTATAGAATCCTGACTTCCTTCCTATGTCACCCCTGTAGGGGAGTGCAAGTTGGCATCCATATAAACAATAGTTTGAATGAACAGAAAGGTATAAAAATATAATTATTGAAGTTTTGTGTTTTGAGCTATAAGATTAATCTGAAATTTACTAGTTGGGGAAATCAAGGAATATTGAAACTATATTGGTCCTTTTTTTTCTCTTTCTTTCATTTTCTTTCTTCCTTCAATCTCAGAAGTCTCAAAGTTAAAAATTCTCGGATTAAAGATAGAGTGTAAATAAATGAAGAATAGGTTTAAACCGAATAATAATTGAAACAGAATAGAATTTGAACCAAATATTTATGGAAACAAGGAGTTCAAAGAAAAAAATTGAAAAAGAAGGGAAAATAGAGAAAATTGCACTGGCAAAAAAAGGTTTTGGACAAGCGCAATCTCTCCTACAGAGAAGAGGTTCGGGGGGTACAGGAGAAGACACAATGAAAGTGGTAGATCTGGTAGTAGCATTAGTGGAAGAAATTAAAAACCTAAGGCAAGAATTAAGGGAAAATAGACAAGAAATGAAGGAAGACTTGAAATAATCTATTAGAGATATAAGAGAGGAAATTAAAGAGGCAAGGATAGAGATAAGAAAAGATTTAAAAAATGAACTGGAATGCATGGGTAAAAGAATGGATAAGTTTTCTTCTGAACTAAATAAGAATCAGAAAGAAATAGAAAAATTAAAAGATAAAACTAGTACAATAGAGAAGGCAACAATAGATTTATCAAAAAAACAAGAAACACAACAAACAATAGATTGGATGAATGAACTGAGATATAGAGACAGATGTATAAAAATAAGAGGATTGAAAGAAATACCGGGAGAAAATTTGGAAAAAAGAATTATCAAACCATTAGCTAACTTTCTAAAAATTGAGGAGGAAATTATGAATATGGAAATTGATAAATTATTCACAGTCAATTCACAACAAGCGAGGGATAAAAAATTACCAAAAGATATAGTAGTATGTTTTGTAAGAACTAAATTCAAAGATTTAATTATTCAAGACAGTTATACTAATAAATTAATAGTAGAAGATTCAGAACTCAAAATTTTTAGAGATGTTCACCCGCAAATCATGTTGGAAAGACAGAAATATAAATCTTTAGTTCAAATACTCAATGAATTGGAAATAAACTACAGGTGGGATCGGATAGAAGGGCTCTCCTTTTATTTTAAACAAAAAAGACATAAGATTGATAATATAAGTAAAGTAAATGAGATGGAAGAAAAATTAAAAAAAGAGTTCAATGGTATAAGAGAAGAGAAGAGTAAGGTGAGGGTATGGAAAAATAGTTCCTACAGAAGAGAAGGAGAGAAAAATAAAGAGGGAAAAGTTGTAATGGAAATAAAAGAAATTACTAAAGGAAGTGAGCAACTAATTGTATTGG
>NW_024826843.1:0-1542 GCF_019175285.1 Sceloporus undulatus
TCCTAGTGTGTCATGTTTGTGATGGATTTCTTCTGATTTCCACTGAACTGATAGGTCACCTCGTTCCTTTCTGGACTCATTTTCTGTGCCAATAATGCCTGGTACTGGAGGTAAAGAGGAAAACAGGTCAGAAAACATTTCCCAGGAAAGGAGCATTCAGACTTTGGCTGGAATTTAGTGAGGGACATATGCAGGGTGTAGTGGTCTGAGTGCTGGATTATGAGTCTGGAGATCAGGGTTTGATTCCCAGCTTGGCATGAAACCCACTGGACGATCTTGGGCAAGTCACATGCTCTCAGTCTCAGAGGAAGGCAATGGCAAGCTTCCTCTGAACAAATCTTGCCCAGAAAAACCAATGATAGGGTCACCATAAGTAGAAAATGACTTGACAACAACAACAAAATCATCCTCTTAATATGAGCCCGTAAAGTTACCATTGCACAACAGACATATTCTGCAGATAGCAGTGGGAGCAGAGTTATGCAGACGGCATTTTCATCTCTGCCCTGTCTTTGCAAGTTGCACACTGTGCATTGTGGTTGTGCATCCTATACCTTGTGCTGTAGTTGTGTGCAGTGTATTGTGTATTGTGCAGTGGCACCCCACAATTGACATGAGTTGGCCAAAGTTGTGACACTTCTTGGACGTTGTATAGTGCCATGGCATATGTATGCATGTGGCATTTGTATTACACTAAACAGAGGTTGGACCCTTGACTGGCTACCTTTTTGTCACTGTTGTCTTTCTAAGGATGGCTGATGGCAGTGGCATCACTAAGGTTGGCATTACCTGGTGTTTTAACTTGTAGTATCACCCCACCCCACCCCATTGACCTCCTCCCATAGCACACTATACAGAATCCTTAGTAATGTTCTTTATACTAATGTTACTCATAAATCATAATTCCTGTATTTCACTGAATGCAATGGCAATAGCTGTGGAGGCTGAAATGCAGGATCTTGTAACAAAGGATATATAGGGACAACTGAAGGAAAACAATGCCAAAGAACTTACTAAATTCCACAGACATAACTCTTTGTGTTCACACTAAAGGGTGGATGGAAGAGAGAGTAGAGGGGATCAGTGCTTCCAGGACAGATTATACTCTTGCCTTTAACTCTTTTTTAAGAGTCAAAGTGCAGTACTTACATTGATCTGGGGATAAGTTGACTCACTTTTTGGGGGTCAATTTTTTGACTAAAATTTCTATACCTATACATGTGCATATACACACAGTAAGCCTTTTTCACCAGCAGTTCCAGCATATTAAAGAAGCCCACATTTCCAGTTTTCATCACCCATCCTGAGAGAAAAGACAGGCACTAAAGTCAACAAATAAATACATAGCCTTTGGGTGGTCTCTAGAAGGCTCACCATGTTTCCATTTACTTATGCAAGGCTTATCTGGCCTGGTTGTTTCGTTTTGTCTGTGCATATTGTTTCTAGGCTGACCTACTGCAATACATTGTAGGGGCAACTATTGTGGGGGGAATGAGCAAGTTTCTGATTCTTGCTCAGAAACTTTAGCCAGTATTGAACAGT
>NW_024826844.1:0-1541 GCF_019175285.1 Sceloporus undulatus
ATTGGCTGGAAGCTGTTAGTGTGACTCCCAACAGGATCGGTTGCTCTATAGCCTCGCTCTCAGAGTCAGGGCCACTGTGGCCAATTTCAGGGTCTTGTCCCGGATATTGGGGTTTTTTCCCCAAGGCTGGAGCAGAAATGAGCAAAAGTCCCTGAATCTCCACAGAATGGACCCAGACACAGAAATCACACGGAAAGCACGCAGAAATCCCGATTTACATGTGAAAGTCACAAAATTGGCAACAGTGCTCAAAGCCATGGGTTCAATGCTCTTTTAGGATGGAACAGAAGAAGTCCTCCTGAGGACACTCTGAGGGCTGCCATTGGCTGGAATCCCCATCCCTCCCACCATCCCTGGCCCTGATAGGCTGAAATCCCCATCCCTCCCACCGTCCCTGGCCCGGATTGGCTGGAATCCCAGTCCCTGCCTCCTGGCAGCCATTTTGTTCTGCTTGTGACTGTGAGAATAATGTTCTGGAAGCTTCTCTGAGGCTTCAGTTGATCAAAGGCTTATCTTTCTCTCCTGAGGCTCCAGAGTCAGAAGGAGGCCAGGCTCTTTGGGCCAAAAGGAAGGAAGTGTGTCTCTTTTCTGAGAGGGTTTTCTTATTGCACAACTCTGCTCCTTCTGGGGAACATGGGTTTTAAAAGGGATCAGAAATGGGAGGATAGCTTTAATACAAGCCTTATTCTTATTCTCCACAAACATTGGGCTTTGGCTTCTAAGAGGAGGCTTGTTCCCCAAAAAAGGCCAAAAGTAGCTCCTTTGGGAGGTTTCAAAAGTCTCCCCAGTTTTCTTATTAATAGATTTTTACGCATGGAGGAAGTTGACAAACCAGACCATCTGATATTACCAAGAATGAATCAAAGAAACAACAACAAAAATAAGGATTAGAGAGAAAAACAAAGTGCCATTATTAAGAGGGTAAAATCCAGACTTGGGTACTTCTACCCGTTTACAACCAGCTCAGGCTGTATCTTGTATCTCCCTCACAGAAAACTCAATGATAATATACAAAACATCTTAAATATAATTAAGTATTTTGAAAGGCAGAATGAAAAAAACCTTGCACTTATCTTTGTTGATTTAGAAAAGGCCTTTGATAACATGGGATGGGATGTGTTATTTGCAACACTTGAAAACTGGAAATAGGAGCTTCTTATTATAGATGGATAAAGGCAATACATAAAGATCAAAGACTAATCGTTAACTATAAATAAACAGAGGAATTTGAGATTTCTAAAGGTAAATGGCAAGCTTTCCCACTTTCACCCCTTTTGTTCATTCTGCTCCTTGAAGCACTGAACAATAGGATAAGATTAGAAAATAAGATCAATGGAATAAAAATTAGCATACATTGAGTTTAAAATGAGAGTCTTCTCAGACGACATTTGTATTCCCTGGAGAACCCAGAAAAGAGCACAAGACAATTGATGGATGTAATAGTGGAATTCAAATATGTTTCAGGACTAAAAGTAAACAGAGACAAAACAGCATTAATAACAAAAAATATGGGGAAAAGGAAGAACAAATCCTGGAAGAAA
>NW_024826845.1:0-1541 GCF_019175285.1 Sceloporus undulatus
CTTTTTCCACACTCCTTTTTCCTTTCTATTACTGTACAACTTGAGTTGAATTCATATACTTCTTATAGATACAACTAAATAAATCATCTTTGGAGATTCTCTTCCTTACCAAACTACAATCAGTCCAGACTTAAAGTTATTTTTCTTTCTTTCTCTAAAAAGTTCACCAGTGGTTCCCATGTTTTTTTGGTGTCCCCCCCCCCCCCATGATTTCCCATTTAATAAGCAGGTAAGCTTATCCATTACCATGTAATCTGTTAATTTAACAAGACATTTATCCACACATATTTCATTTTCACTGTTCCAGTAAGATGCAAAAATCACTCTGGCTGCTACAACAGCGTAAAACAGCAATTTTCCAAATTCTTTTTCTATTTTAGCATCTGAAATAATATTTCAGAGGTACTGTTTGGGATCCAAGGGGAATTTACATTCTGTGATGGTTTGTATTAGAGCATGTATCCTTTTCCAAACCTTCCCCGCCACTTCTCGACTCCTCCACCTGTGGCTGTCAATTTCATTTTGATCTGCTGAATTTTGTAAAGTTACAGTCAGCCCTTCATATCCATGGAGGTTCTGTTCTGGTCCCACCCACCCTCTCCATGGAAGCCAAATACCACAGGTCCTCGTCCCATTCTTCTCAATGGCAGTGTGCCATGCACATGCGACCTTGTTGGCATGGGCGCGTGCACATGCTGCCATTGCAGAGAATGAGCCAGGGCCGTCCGCGGATGCTCCAGTCCATGGATGGCAAGCCCATGGAGATGAAGGGCCAACTCTGTGTTGTTGTTGTTATTTGCAGTTAAGTTGATTTTGACTTATGGCAACCCTAGGAATAAGAGTTCTCCAAGACCGTAGTCATCAGGCGCCCTTCTCAGAGCTTGCAAATTCAGGGCAACCAGGGCTTCCTTGGTTGAGTCTATGCACCTGTAAAGCAGACTCCCACTTTTTCTGCTGCCTTCCATTTTACCAAGCATTATCATCTTTTCTAGTGAGTCATGTCAAGTACATCAGCCTCAATTTAGCCATTTGGCTTCAAGGGAGAACTCAGGCTTGGTTGCTCTTGGACCCAGTAGTTCATCTTTTTGAAAGTCCAGGGTATCTTCAGAACTCTCTTCCCGCATCACAGTTCAGATGAATTGATGCTCTTCCTATCAACTTTACTGCCCAGCTTTCATTACTTTCAATAAAAGAAAAGTTTAAAGGGGAGGAGTATCTACTGACATGCAGGAATACACAATTTGATCATGGTCAGAGTGCTTTTGCCTCAACAGCCTCTTGGTTTCCGATGGCTGAGATAAAACCAGAAAGAGGTTGGGGGGGGGGAGATCCGGCGGAGGGTGGTCCTTTCTAACAAAACGTAGAGGGTGGTTCCCTTTTGCGTCTCCCCTGCGTCTCGCTCTTTCTCCTCCTCTTCTTCTCCACTTCCTGGCTATGAACTGCTGTGTGAAAAAATTCTTTCCTTTTGCCAGTTGCCTGGGCAGAAATAAGAAAGTAATAACTCTCTGTGATGCTCAGGAGTTCAGATCCAAAATACTGCC
>NW_024826846.1:0-1541 GCF_019175285.1 Sceloporus undulatus
GTAGCTCAGAAACAGTGTCAGTCAGTACGTCTAGGGTTTTTTGGTTATGTTATCCAAATAGCTTTGCTGAAATGAACTCTTTGTAATTATGTTTTTCTAGACCTGTGAAGCAAGCTGGCTTTGCATGAATGATATCTTTCTATTCCATGCTATTTCTTTAAAATAAACTTCTTTCTTTAAAAAGTACCTACTGTCTCTCTCTCTGCTCCCTGTACACGCATCTTGAAGCTCGGTCTACGGGTGGTTGTGGGCTAGCAAGAAAGGAAACTAGATCTCTCCCTAGCAAGTCCCAGTGTGTGCTTGGGAAACATAGTTCATTGAATTCACTGGGTGGTGGCAGCAGAAGGAAAGTTCTTTTAAGGGACTCCCTGGGAGTAAGGGCCACGCACAGGGCATTGCTCCCAGGGATCACCACATGTCCCCAGACATCCTGGCGCTAAAGAGGAGAAAGGGGTGGCCCCTTTCTCCTCTGCATCTTGGCGCAGCCATTTGGTTGCCGCGCCAAAGATACAATCGCCCAAAAGGAGCTCCTTTTCACACTGCTGGTAAGGCACGATAAGCGCCCTCTAGTAGTGTGGTGATATATCCTGTACGATGCGCTGTTTGGACATGTCGCACAGGACACGTCACGCACGTGTCCCCGCGTGGGCGGGGTGGCACTGTAATGGCACCGTCAGCACGTAGTAGGGCTCGGGACTGTGAGGTTGGTGCGTGGTCCTGAGCCCTACTATCACTGCCAGGATATCGCATCCTGGCAGTCTGTACCAGGCCATAGTTTTGGCATCCAATGAAAAGAAGTAAGGAAAGTTACTGAGGAAATCTTGAACACAGCAAGCATGAGCGTTCTAGGTATGAACCATTTTCTGTCTCCCCAGTGCTACAAATTTGGGAACTTAATGTAAATGGAGGCGGGAATTAGGGGGACAATGTCCTTATTTTGTTCCTCTCTGCTACACCACTGACTACTGCTGTTCTCTCTACCTTGGGTGCTTCCCATTGGCTTTTGGTTGTTGACTACTGCAGGAAAGGTATGCAGGACAAGACTGGCTCTTGCTGTGATCCATCATAGCTTCTGTTAGGTTCTTATGTAAAGTTTTGGCCACGAATTCCATATATGTTTTAGAAAGATCAAGGTATGGCATACTCCCCTATCAGGGAGCTCAGAACACCTCCATGGAGCCACCAGGCAATGGTCAAGGCTGATACTGTTTAGTCATTACAACTAAACAAGTTTGTGTGTTCCCAAATTACATATTGGAATAGTTATATTTTTTCAGATTCCTAGTTCCTACAGCCAGCCTTCCTATTTTTTCCAAACTATGGTAAGGTTCAGACACATTGCATTAGAGTTGAGATGCTGATGCTTTTCAAGGCATGTATATGATCTATTTTCCATTCTCCTGTCATGCTAAGATTTCTTTAGGAATCCAGTCTAGTTCTGGCCAGTTGAAGTAAATGTACCCCAGAGGACTGTACAAGCAGATTATAGAGCAGGACAGGAAGACTTCAAGCTTTTAGGGTGTATTTTTTTTAGCTGGAGC
>NW_024826847.1:0-1541 GCF_019175285.1 Sceloporus undulatus
AAAAAACCTTCGTATCCCGGAACAGTTTTTTTCAATGGAGCTTTTTCGTATCCCGGAAATTTCGTAACGCGGCGCATTCGTATCCCGGGGTACCACTGTACTTGGTCAAAGGACTTTGGTTTTTCTTCACTGTGCATGAGTTTGTAAAAATCAGAGCAACTTACATTGGTTGTGCCTCAGAAGCTGGCTCATTTCATCATCATCACTATTCTCTTCCTCCTCCTCCTCCTCTTCATCCTTGTCCTTCCTTCCTCCCTCCTTCCTTCCTTCCTTCCTCCCCCTTCTTCCTTCCTTCCTTCCTTCCTTCCTCCCTCCTCCTCCTCCCTTCCTTCTTCCCTCCTTCCTCCCCTTTCCTCCTTCCTCCTTCTTCCTTCCTTCCTCCCTACTCCTCCTCCTCCCTTCCTTCTTCCCTCCTTCCTCCCTTCCTCCCCTTTCCTCTTTCTTTCCTCCCTCCTTCCTTCCTCCCTCCTCCTCCTCCCTTCCTTCTTCTCTCCTTCCTCCCCCTTCCTCCTTCTTTCCTCCCTCCCTCCCTTCTTCCTCCTTCCTTCTTTCCTCCTCCTCCTCCTCCCTCCTCCTCCTCTGCCTCCCAGCCCAGGCAAAAGCAGAGGAGGAGGTGGGTGGCTGCCTTGGCGCGCTCTCCCCCCGCCCGCGCACCAAGGCAGGAGGCAGGCAGCCACCCACCTCCGCCTCAGCCTCCTCCTCTGCCTCCGCCTCCCGGGCCCAAGGAAGTGCCCAGCGCAGAGGCGCGCCAGGCGGAGGAGGCGGTGGGTGGCTGCCTGCCAGTGCCTGCTGCCTTGGTGCGCACGTGCGCGCGCACACAGGGAGCACCAAGCCAGGCAGGCACCTCTGCCTCCTCCTCCGCTTGGCACAGCCTGCAACGGAGGAGGAGGAGGTGCGCCTCCTGCACATGCCCGCGCCACCCTCCCCCCGCGCAACGCCTCCTCCTTCGCCTCCTCCTTCGCTTCCTCCACATGGCCGCACAGCCTGGAATGGAGGAGGAGGAGGAGGTGGGTGGCGCTGCCGCGCGGGGAGGCAGGAAAAGGTGGGTTGGCGCCATGCGGGCCCCGAACCGGGGGCTGGGGGCCAAACCGGACCGGGACAGGGAGGAGGCCCCCAAAAGCGGGTTTGTCACGGGGGCCGCCGGGTTATGGCATCCCTACCCATAACCAGGTTTGCAGGAACACTTTTCATGCCATACCTAACCACTGCGCTGTAATATAGAGGTTTATAAGCACAACTTTGTCATTTCAAACCAAGAATGTGAGGTGATAAAATGTGTCTGACTTGAATTCATTCTGAAAACAGATTGTTTCAAAGGAAATAATAACAGGATTAATTTAATACAGTTCCATCTAAACTCAGAATGAGAAGCCATTCTTATTTTTGACTCAGTGAATAAGAACCACAAAAATGAAGAAGATGGTCAAATGGAAGCCATGGAAGAGAAAGGGGAACTGGGAAGCAACCATGAAGTTGGGAATTTGAATTTGGATGCACTTTTCATTTCACTAATGGCAAAATTTGATTGGCCCCAAAAGTCA
>NW_024826848.1:0-937 GCF_019175285.1 Sceloporus undulatus
CTCTCTCTCTCTCTCTGAGGGTTTGGAGGCAAGGGACTAATAATAGTGATAATCATAGGATTAATTATTTATATCCCTGTTGGTTTATTTTATTTTCTAGGAAACGTTGAGGCTTGATTTGCTCTGAGAGCCATTGAATTCTATTTTTGGTGGTCCATGGAAGAGTGCATAAGTGTGTAAGGCACATGTAAAACCCTCTATTTGTACTTTCTTCAGGTGTGCAAAGATCCAAGATGGCCTCCAAAGGAAGGAAGAGAGGAGAAACCACCCTCAGTTCCTCCTTAGAGGAAGAAACTGGGGGAAAGGAGACCTTGGGAAGGTCAATGTCCAGCCCTTCTTTTTTGTAGTGAAGCGAATGGGAATTTGGCAGACTGGGATGCAATGGGGGTCAGTTATGTGCAGATATAGCATGAGTTGGTTGTAAAATGGTACAAGGACCCAAGTCTGGTTTTACCCTCTTAAGAATGGTTTTACTTTTCAAAAAATAAGCACTTTGTTTTTCTGTCTAATCCTTATTTATTTTTTTGGCTTATTTCTAAATTTGTTTCTTTCATTCCTGGTCATATGAGATGGTCTGGTTTGTCAACTTCCTTCATGCATAAAAATCTCTTAATAAGAAAACTGAGGAGACTTTTAAAACCTCCCGAAGGAGCCACTTTTGGCCTTTTTTGGGGGACTATCCTCCTCTTAGAAGCCAAAGCCCAATGTTTGTGAAGAATAAGAGTAAAGATTGTATTAAAACTATCCTCCCCATTTCTGGTCCCTTTGAAAACCCATCTTCCCCAGAAGGAGCAGAGCTGTGTAATAAGAAAACCCTCTCAGAAAAGAGACACAAAAGACACACAAAGAGACACACTTCCTTCCTTTTGGCCCAAGGAACCTGGCCTCCTTCTGACTCTGGAGCCTCAGGAGAGAAAGAGAGGCCTCTGTTCAACTG
>NW_024826848.1:1037-1541 GCF_019175285.1 Sceloporus undulatus
CCTCTTAGAAGCCAAAGCCCAATGTTTGTGAAGAATAATAATAAGGCTTGTATTAAAACTATCCTCCCCATTTCTGGTCCCTTTTTAAACCCATGTTCCCCAGAAGGAGCAGAGCTGTGTAATAAGAAAACCCTCTCAGAAAAGAGACACAAAAGACACACAAAGAGACACACTTCCTTCCTTTTGGCCCAAGGAACCTGGCCTCCTTCTGACTCTGGAGCCTCAGGAGAGAAAGAGAGGCCTCTGTTCAACTGAGGCTCAGAGAACGTTCTGGAACATTATTCCCCACAGTCACAAGCAGCACAAAATGGCTTCCAGAACACAAAATGGCCACTAGAACACAAAATGGCTGCCTCTGCCTGAGCGCTTGGCAGTTGACCTTTGAAGCCTTCAGGGGAGAGAGAGAGAGAGATTGAGGGGAAGAGTGGAAGGAGGTCCTGGAGGGAGGGGGCCTTGGGAGACCCTTCCTGAGATATTCGGGGTTCGCTTCCTAACAAAGGGGTT
>NW_024826849.1:0-1541 GCF_019175285.1 Sceloporus undulatus
ATGGGGAATTGGAGAGGGCCCTGGTTTTGTCACCATAGCTAGATGTGGAATGAGTGCATCATAAATAAATAAATAAATAAATCATCTGCTGAAACCTTCAGAGGTCCCCAGTGCTTTTCCCCAGCAAAAGTCTCTTTTCCATTTCTACTATAGAAATAAGGCACTTTGACACCGCTTTAACAGCTCAGTGCTATGGAATCTTGGGATTTTACCTTTGGGACACTTAGCCTTCTCTGCCAGAGAGCTCTCATGCCACAACAAACTACAAATCCCAGGATTTCACAGGATGGAACCAGGAGAGTTAACACAGTTTAGAACTGGATTATTTCTGCAGTGCAGTTACAGCCTGACTCGGTTGTAAAAGGATAGAAGCACCCATGTCTTGTTTTTACCGTCTTAATAATGGGTTTCCTTTAAAAAGATAAGTAGTTTGTTTTAGTCTCTAATCCTTATTCTTCTTGTTGTCATTTGTTTCATTCTTGGTAATATGAGTTATTCTGGTCTGTCTCCTTCCTTCTTGCCTGAAAATCTATTAATAAGGAAACTGGGGAGACTTTTAAAACCTCCCAAAGGAGCCACTTTTGGCCTTGTTTGGGGGACTAGCCTCCTCTTAGAAGCCAAAGCCCAATGTTTGTGAAGAAGAAGAATAAGGCTTGTATTAAAACTATCCTCCCCATTTCTGATCCCTTTTAAAACCCATGTTCCCCAGAAGGAGCAGAGATGTGTAATAAGAAAACCCTCTCAGAAAAGAGACACAAAAGACACACAAAGAGACACATTTCCTTCCTTTTGGCCCAAGGAACCTGGCCTCCTTCTCTCTATGGAGCCACAGGAGAGAAAGAGAGGCCTCTGTTCAACTGAGGCCTCAGAGAAGGTTCTGGAATAATAATCCCCACAGTCACAAGTAGCACAAAATGGTCGCTGGAACACAAAATGGCCACTAGAACACAAAATGGCCGCCAGAACACAAAATGGCCACCTCCACCTCAGTGTTTGGCAGTTGGAGGCCTCAGCGCAGCAGTGAAGTCTACCACTTCCAGGCCTTGTCCCTCTGCTGCCTCCCCACTCCTCTCTCTCTCTCTCTTTTTTTCCTTCCTTCCTTGTATCTACCTGTCTCTCACTCTCTGCTCCTCGCTCTCTCTTCCACGCGCAGAGCTAAATAGAGAGGCAGAAGCTCCTCCCCTTCTTCATTCTGGCCAATGAGGGCAAAGGAGCTGGAAGGCCCCGCCCCCTGCCCCACCCTCACAGGCTCCTCCTGCAGTTAATATGGAACAAAGCAGGAGGGACTGAGGAGGGACCCTGGAGCCCCAGCCACACAGACACTGGCCAAAGGCACACATTCCCAGAGCCTAAGACCCATGAAATGGCAGCCCTATGCAGGGCAGGACCCTCCTCTCTCTGGCCATGTGGATGCTGGGAGATCCAGTCCAGGGAATACACTGTAAAACCCATTGGCAATAGAAAAGGCTACTGCTGCCTTTCAGATCCAGTTTGCCCCCAATTCCTTTATGAGGCCAGAAACCCCTTGGTTAGGAAGCGAA
>NW_024826850.1:0-1541 GCF_019175285.1 Sceloporus undulatus
TATAACATTTGGATATGTGTTTACCTTTTTGGTCCATCATAATTTTACCTATTTCATTGTTATCCATCGTTAACTCAGGAGCTTTATTATCTGTTTAATTAGTTGTATAAAACCCAATCCTTCATGTTTCCTCTTTCGTTAACTTCTTCCATAGATTTCATATTGTATTTTCCTTCTGGTGTTTTGTTTATTAAATCTCCATATCTTAGCCATGGAGTATCTTTGTCCTTTGTAATAGGCTTCTTGCAGTGACACCCAAAATTGTTGTCTCATTTTATACCATACTTTAAGCAATGATCTTATAACATGATGGTTAAAAGTATTATTATCTTTTGGTTTTGTATACCACATATATGCATGGATACCAAGATTCAGGTTAGCTTTTTCTATACAGTGGTACCCCGGGATACGAAATGACCGCATTACGAAATTTCCGGGATACGAAAAAGTTAGATAGGAAAAAACTGTTCTGGGTTACGATATTTTTTTCGGGTTACGAAAATTATTTCGGCGCGAAATTCAAATGCGAAGTGTGGCTAGCGGCTGCAAAGCCGCTAGCCGCGCTTTGCAAAAGCCTTTTCGGGTTGCGAAATTTATCGGGTTACGAACGCGGCGGCGGAACGAATTAATTTCGTAACCCGAGGTACCACTGTATTCAATAAATTCTTGTTTTCTAATTTGAACCATTCTTCTAACCATTTGAGACAAGTTGCATAATAATACAGCTTAAAGTTGGGTAAGTTACATCCCCCTTGAAGCAAAGCTCATTTACTAAGTCAACCATAACAGTTTCGACTCCATATCCCATCCTGAGGCCAGTTTGAAATGGGTCCAGATAATCTGTTTCATCCAAGACCGATGGAGATGAAGAGCAACTGTCCTCTCAATCATATTGTTTAGAAATGGGAGATGGGAGATCGGTCTCTAATTGTTCATCTCCAAGGGATCTAGGGAGGGCTTTTCCATAAAGGGCCATAGCACCGCTTCTTTTAAGCATGATGGAAAATAGCCCTAACTAAGAGATGCATCTATGATATATCTCAGGTGATATAAAAAGGGCCAGGGTTGGGAGGGCAAGTTCTCCTCTTCACACTTAAAAGGAGCTTGTCCACTCCCTCAGTACTCAGATTCAAATTGATCCAGTATTATCTTACTCATGGACACCTCACTTATAGCCTCTGCAATAATGCTGATGTCCAATTTGGCTCTTATCTGAGAGATATTGTCTGTGAAATAGTCATTTAAAGCATCATAGTGAGCTGTGGAAGGCTCTCATAATGGGTTCCGGGAGGAAGGTGCCTGAAACAAGTCCCAGATCTGCCACCCCCACCCCCTCCGACTTCAGGAGTCCCTTTATGCTTCTCTTCCCTTGGCACTTTCATTCCATTATTCCTTCCTTCTCCTCTTTTAACATACATCGCTTCAAGGGGGTCCAAGGCCCTTTCAGTGTGATCCCAGAACCATGAGATTCCCCCAAATGAATGAGGGCTCTCCCCACTTCCCACCCTCAGAGCAGCTTCAGGGGCTGAGAGTCTGCATGC
>NW_024826851.1:0-1541 GCF_019175285.1 Sceloporus undulatus
TAAAGGACTGAATAAGGTTTAAATATCATAGCCAACATTAAATTTACGCATACTTTCATGGAATATTAAGGGTTTGAACAATAAAACCAAAAGGAAAGAGGTTTTTCATCTTCTAGGTAAGGGAAAATAGGACATCTTATGCTTACAAGAGACGCATATTAAACAGAAGGATGAAAGACTACTAAGGAATAAAAAACTAGGAACAGAATATGTCACAGCAAACAAACAAAAGAAGAAAGAAGTAGGGGTCTATGTCAGAAGTAACATACAATCCAAACAGCTATTTCAAGATAGAGAAGGCTACTATATTGGCTTAGAGATAGTTATAAACAAGCGTAAAGTTGTGCTGGTGGCAGTTTATGCACCGAATAATGGGAAAGCAAACTTTTCTCAAAACCTCAGAAACGTACTACAAGATTATAACAATACTGACATTATTTTATGCGGCGACAGGAATACAGTACTCAGTCCATACTTGATCCATTATCACTCAAGGCAATAAAAGAGGAACAGGGGAAACTCCCGACATCCTTTTCCAAGCTTTTACAAGAGTTTAATTGAAACTTGGAGATACAAATATGGAGAGAGACAGGGTTTTACCTTCTTTTCGGAGAGGCACTTTAAAGCCTTCTCTAGAATTGACATGTTTTTCGTTTCTAAATCTTTGTCTCCAAAAATTAGAAAAGCGGAAACCTTACCGAAATCATACTCCGATCGTAACCTGATTCTCCTGACAATAAGAAAGGAAAACTCAAAATTCAGATGGCAACTACAAGGTTATCTACTAACCTGTCCAAAAATTGTTGAACAAGCCGGACAAGTACTTAAAAGCTATTTCTTAGAAAGCTTAAAAAGGGTCCTGACATAAAGATGGTTTGGGCTGCCAGCAAAGCAGTTGTTAGAGGCTTTTTTAATCAACAAACATCAAGAGGTACTAATCAGGAAAAGGGCCAGAAGAACACAAATTACTGACGAAATAGTTAAGAAAGGAATTAAAACAAAATCCGAATAGTGAAAAGATTATAAGAGAAATTAGACTACTGCAGAAACAGTATAATATGGAGAACGCGGAAGATTTGGCCAATATGATGAGAAACATAAGAATTAAACAGTTTCAGAAAGCACATAAACCAGGAGGGTGGCTGGCCCAAAAACTATATAAGAACAACAAGGAAAAATAATAAACAAGATTAATGATGGACAAAAAATCTATACAGATTCGAAAGGCCTGAAACAAGCAACTTATGAATACTTGAAAGAGATCTTTCAGACAAAAAGCCCCACAAGAAGAGAATTAGAATCGTACTTGAAAACAGGCTTCATCCTTGTCTTGAAGGAAGAACATATAGCTGAGTTGAATAGACATATATCCATCACAGAATTAAATGGCGCGATCCAAAGAGCAAAAAGCGGAAAGGCACTGGGTCCGGACGGCTTTACCGCTAGTTTTTATAAGACCTTCCAAAATGAAATCAACTAACCTCTTCTTGAAGTGATGAACTTGCTTAAACAAAAGATATGACCGTAGTTTTGAACTAATA
>NW_024826852.1:0-1541 GCF_019175285.1 Sceloporus undulatus
CCAGTCCAGCGTGTGCCAAGGCCAGACCTACATCCCTGTCCGCATAACACCTTGCCAAGGCCAGACGTACGTCCCGGTTTGTGCCTCCCCTTGCCAGGGGCAGACGTACATTCCTGTCTGCGTACAGCGTCCTGGATGTGGCTGCGGCCAGGTTGTGGTGGTGCCGCAGAGCCCTTGCTCCAATCTATGCGGCAGCTCCTGTGGCAATGTCTGCGTGGTGCCATACCAGGTTCAGTCGTCCTCGCCGTGCCAACATTCCCAGTCCTCTTCCTGCTGCAAACCCTCTTGCTGTTCTCAGCCCAAACTTTCCTGCCCTTCTCAGTCCACTTCTTATTGCAAACACTCCTGCGGTCATTCCTACACTCACTGTTCCAAGCCAAAATGTTCCTAATGCTCTGAAAAGGCTCTAAAAATATGGTGTCCATATTGCATTATTGTACCACTTTGATTCCATTTTAATCGCCTCTCTCATAAAATCATAAGAGTTGGAAGAGACCCCCAAGGGCTTTCTCTTATGCAATCCTGGGATCTGTAGTTGCATCCCTTTCCAAGTCCTCGAATGCCGCAGCTCAGGCGAGCGCAGCCGAGACATCTAAACATCCCTCCCCAAACTACAAATCCCAAGATTGGATGGAGCCAATTAAACTGGGATCAAATTGCTATAGTTGAGCTTTATGGATAAACCTTGGCTTGGGATATAGGGTATGAAGGAGCAACAGGTCTATATATAATCCATACTTTCTTGTCCACACTAATGCATTTATCTCATGGTGTCTCTTTGCTTGCTTTAACCCTGGGCCATGCTACGTCTTCCTGGTTATAAGGAGCCACAAATTTATTTCCCCCAAATAAATGCTAACGCCATTGCATGTTCCCTACGCTAAATATTCTTGCCTGTTAGCTCCACCAATAAATGTTAATGCCATTGCATGTTGGATATGCTAAATATTCTTGTCTGTGAGCTCCCTCAACTGGATGCTAATGTCATTGCATCTCAACTGTCAGATACTGTCTATAGTTAACCATCAAATGATTGAAATAATGGAATCAAAAACTGATGCTTTGTATGCAGAGGTGTATCCAATAAAGTCTGTTTCGTTGGGCATTGTGTGACTCTTGGCTATTCTTTACAAACCGCCTTATCTTGCTTGATATGGAAGACTTCTGCAGCAATGGTTTTGGACCACCTTTAATAGCATTTGATACAGATTTGGAAGCACCTGAGATGTCACCCCCAAAAAATTTAGACTGGAGGGGGGAAAAAAATTAAACCCGCAACTTGATCCAGGAAGATTTCACAAACCTTGGTCTCTTCAATAATGTTACCCATAAGATTCCCCCCCCCCAATCTTTTAAATCTGTTTTTCACTTCATTCATTCATTCATTCATTTGTTCATTTAACCTAATTATCAGGCATACAACAACATACATTTACAATAAAACTTCGGGGCCGTTATTATAAAATTTAAGCCATAATCTTGTTGCCTCCACCAGAAAATTGGCCAATAAGTGTTCTTCACTTATTACTGTGGCTTAATAG
>NW_024826853.1:0-1541 GCF_019175285.1 Sceloporus undulatus
AAAGAGAAATCAAATTTTCCTCAGGGATGATGACACAGCATGGAAAAATTAATATTCCTGCCTTTAAAGTCTTTTAAAAAAATAATTGTTATTGAAACTAAAGTTCATAAAATGAATTTTATACAATGCATATGTGTGTGTGTGTGTGTGTGTGTGTTCTACATTCTATTGCAACTTATCAGAATTTAAAGTCTGAGGAGGCCTGGTTAAACCTAGCGTAGACATACTCAACCCATAATTGACTGGTGAGTCAATCTATAGGTAAATCCAAGAGACTGAGTGATTCTACTCTGATCAGGACTAAGTATAGGATTGGATACAGGCTAAGATTTAATCCTGCATGTGGCTAGAACAAGACATTCCCAAGCCAAGATGGCCAGGCAACAGTGTGGAAAATAGGCACTCTCCACATGGGCAGAGACACTCTCAGAATTGTGACTTCTCTGCATGCAGAAGGCTGCCATGGGAATTGGTTGTTCCCTTCCCATCAGCTCAATCCTCTGGTGCCCCCCCGCCTGATCCTGGGAGGAGGGCTGGATCCCATGGAAGAGGGGCAACTAGAGAAGAGAGAGCTCCTTTCCTGCCCTGCTTGACCAGGAGCATCCTTGGGGGATGGAGGGCAACTGCTTTGGCCAATGGGAGAATGGGAGGCCACTAGGCCAGAAAGCCTGACCCAGCAGAACTCTCTATGCTCCAGTTTTGCTCCATGTGGAATCGGGCTAGGAAGCAAATGCCCACCTCTGCATTGGCCCAACGTAGGCATATATCATCTGCGTTTGTCTCCAGCAGGATGCTGTTCTCTGTCTCTTTGAGTGCTGCAAGGTTTCTTGCCAAGCCAATCCTAACCCTGGGCCCTTTTCTCAGGACCTTCATCTGGGCCTCCTTGGACACGGCTTTGGGGCCTCTCTTTCTGGAAGTGATCCAAGTGCAGGACCACCAGGACCCCCTGCCCACCTGATGGCCAACACAGAGGCCAACCGGAGGGAGTTGAGCTCCAAGAGAAGGAGGCTGCCGAGGTACAACAACTCTTTGGTGTGTCACTATTCTATTAGCTTCATCTGGGTCACTGCTTGGCCAATTTATGAAAGGAAGCAAATAAAATACTGTCCGAGTTTGGCAGAGACAGTCCTGGTTAATCCTCTGTCATCCCAATATTTTGAGGGCTTTTAAAATGTCCTAGTTTCTCTCTTCTCCTCCCACTTTCCCAATTCTTCAGCTCACTTCAATTTCTGCATAATGAATGTCAAGGAGTTTGCAGCCCATCAACTCAAAAGTGGGGGTTGGAGAAGAAAGAAGGTGGCAGGGACTTGCCCTTCTAGGAGTCTGAGGCAAAAACAAACTGTTGTGCCCTTTCCCACTTGTGTGATCTTCTTCATAAACAACTTTGTCCATCTTCACCACATTCTGCTGTTGCTTGTCCACATATGTCTTGTTTTTTCCATCTGTGAAATGTTGGGGGATATGGGAGAATGTCTCTGGATATAAATTGGGGGTGGCCCCATGGCCTTCAAGCCCACAGTGCTCCCCAGAACTGCTTTTTA
>NW_024826854.1:0-1103 GCF_019175285.1 Sceloporus undulatus
ACGCCCCCGGGGTGGGCCGTCTGGAGGCTCCGCATTCAGCTGAATACACCTCCAAGACGTCCTCCCCTGCCCGTCTGTAACCCGCCATAGAATCATTTCCAAACACCATCCAGCCTCTGTTTAAAGACCTCCAAGGAAGAGGACTCCACAAAACTAAGGGAGTTGCACTGTCAAAGAACTCTTACTGTCGCTCCTCGAAGGGCTTGATGGTTTCAAGATCCTTCACCACTTTGGCTGCCTTCCTCTGGGTATGTTCCAACTTGACAACATCCTTTTTAAATTGTGGGGCCCTGAACTGGACACAGGATTATTCTGACTAAAGCAGAATAGAGTAGCACTATTACATCCCTTGATCTAGAAACTTTACTCATATTGATGCAACCTAGAATGACATTGGCTTTTTTAGCTGTACAGTGGTACCCCGGGTTACGAAATTAATTCGTTCCGCCGCGGCGTTCGTAACCCGAAAGATTTCGCAACCTGAAAAAGCCATAGCCGCTAGCGCTAGAAAGCCGCGATTTCGTGCGAAAAAGCGCCGAAAAGCACCAAAAATTTTTTCGTAACCCGAAAAAACCTTCGTATCCCGGAACAGTTTTTTCCTATGGATTTTTTTCGTATCCTGGAAATTTCGTAACGCGGTGCTTTCGTATCCCGGGGTACCACTGTATATTGTATTGGTTGTGAGTCATCTCCTGGTGCCACACAGCATGAAGCATCCTCTGCAGTTAGCTTGCATCATGCCATGTGCTCTGACTCAACACTCAATGACAGTCTCACAGGAAATGATGCCACTTTTAAATCAAAGTATTTTTACATATATTTATTGGAATATTTTTCAACTGCCTGACTATCTGTTTCCATTGATTTCCTTATGGCAGTTAATCTACAATCTCTTCTTTGCTAGCTCCTAGGAGTAAAGATGCAATCATTATATGGATTTGGGGCATCCAGAACAGGGTTATGCTCGGGTCACTCACACCAACTATATTAATTTAATCTCATATAGGGAGGGGTGAACGTGGGGCTAAATCTTGGGGTAACATCTTCCTTTCTTAGTGCTGAGATTCAGTCTTGTCTGTCATTGTCCTTGTTTACAGAAGAAC
>NW_024826854.1:1203-1541 GCF_019175285.1 Sceloporus undulatus
GAAAAACATTTCCCACAATGCCAGCATTGTGGGAAATGTTTTTCTTTCAAGTCAAACCTAGTGACACATCAGAGAGTCCACACAGGAGCAAAGCCATACAAATGCCAGCATTGTGGACAGTGTTTTGCTCAGAAGCCAAACCTAGTGACACATCAGAGAGTCCACACTAGAGAGAAGCCATACAAATGCCAGCATTGTGGGAAATGTTTTTCTCAGCAGTCACATCTAGTGACACACAAGAGAGTCCACACAGGAGAGAAGCCATACAAATGCCAGCATTGTGGGAAATGCTTTTCATCAAAGTCATACCTAGTGAGACATCAGAGAGTCCACACAGG
>NW_024826855.1:0-1541 GCF_019175285.1 Sceloporus undulatus
AAGTGGGATAGAGACACAAGACAGAAAAGGGGAAAAGAGAACGATCCCAACGTCAAAAGGCTGCAGACCTAAGAGAGAGGAGAGAGTGAAATCCAAATAAAGCAAGAGACGTCCCAAGACAGCCAGGGAGAATCCCTTCAGAGAGCACAGAGATCAATGGGGGAGGCTTCTGGCAAAGGGAATTTTGGGAACCCAAGCTCTTTCCAGAGGAACTATGGGATAGGTTTTGCAGGACAGAATCCCCTCTTCATGTCTCCCAAGACAGCACAGAGATCAATGAAGGAGGCTGCTGGAAAAGCAGGGAGGGAGCACTCTTCCCAAAGATTCTCATTCCAGGGTTGGAGGAGAAGGTAGTTTCCATTTGGGAAGGAGAGATGGACAAAGGCTCTCTCCCCCCCCCCCAATTGATCAGAGCCCTTCCCTGTCTGGGCGAGATCAGATGCCTCCTCGCAAGGAGCCTTCCCTTCCCTGTCTGGGCGAGATCAGAGCCCAAGCGGGCAGGGAATGCCTCTTCGAGAGGAGCCTTCCCTTCCTGCCTCTCCTCCGTTAGAAATGGGCTCTCCCCACACAGAGGGGAGGTTGCAATCCACCGGGGGAAGCCTTGTAGTCCTTTGCAGATGCAGGCGCTTGAGCAGCCGGGACTTCAGGGGCTTAAAGCGCTGAAGAGATTAAGCGCCTGTAAACCATTAAAATAAAAAAATAAAAATAATCCTTATCTCTTATTGAAAGACCACAGCAGACAAAGGGGTGAGGGAAGCAAAAATGGTGACAGTCACGACGGATGGGGACAGAAAGGGCAACTCCCCCAAGGCCAGCCCCATCACACTCTGCTCCTCCCATCCATCTAACCCGATTTCAAAGGCTGTCGTTCCTATTTAAATGCTCCAGTTCCTAACTCGAATCAATGGAAAAACGTAGGTCAGACCCTAGTATTTTTTTAACGCGCGTTAAATGACGAAAACTCGATTCAAAATTTTATTCTGCTCTACGATTCGATTTGTAGTGGGGACAATTGTGGGTTGCTCTAGAACCGTTCTAGGTTTAAATCGGATCCTAATAGGAACGCCACTCCTTGGATTCGATTCAGAACGCGGGGTTTCACCTAGTGGGAACATCCCCAACATTGTTTTTACAGCCCTCAACCATCCAGACTGCTCTTTTTCCATTCAAAAATGTTACCTAAGATCATGCATAAGTGTAAGATGAATGAGTGAGTTCTGACTTAAACCCAGAGCTGAAGAACCGAAGAACCAAGGGATTGTGCTTTAAACATAGCTAAAGGACCAAACAAGATGGTTCCGTGCAGAGCATTGATGTGACGAAAGTATTTGGCAACTGAGGCAAGGAAAGTCTGAAAACTTGGAAGCTGAAGCGGGGTGCCGTCCAGGTGTGACGAACCATGACCGGGAAGGACCTTAACTCCTGAGTCGCCATGATGAGGAACTGACAGGACAATGGAGAACTTTGAACAGAACGAGTTGCTTTGAACACGGACTGATCTGAACAACCTGTCTGTCCTCCCAAAAGAAGAAGTTGAGTAA
>NW_024826856.1:0-1541 GCF_019175285.1 Sceloporus undulatus
TTAGTTCTCATCATTTTTGTTGTGCCTTTTCTCCAAGGAGGTGAACCCACTTCTCTCTCTGTTTCTCTTTCAGTTTCAATAATCTAGCAAGGCATGTTTGGTGGAGAGATAATTACTGCCTAAAAATGACAGGGGGATCTTCAAAGCCAAGGTGGGCCTCTAAATCTGGTTCTCCCCAGCTACCTTCACAGGTATGGCTGGTGAGAACATGAAAGAAGTCCTTCTCAGTGGCTGCCCCAAACTTTGGAACTTCCTCCCTAGGGAAACTTGAATGCCCCCCCTTGCTTTACTTCCAGTGTCAGGCCAATTTTTTAAAAAATCAGATATGCTTTTAGAGTTGAAAAAGGGCTGTTAAATGCTCCATTGTTTTTATTGTACTGTCTACTGTTTTTTAAATCTTGTAGAATATATGTTTTTGATATGGTTCTTAATTGAATTCAGTTTTAATGTAGCTTTTTGTATGTTTTTAATTGTAATCTTGTTGTTGTTATTGTTGTTGTTAAATGTTCTTAGACAAAATCAAGCTCTCCTCCACCCTATCACTGTTTTCTGTAGTCTTATAGCTTTTTATTTTACAACCTAGCTGTACGAATGCTGTAGAGGAACAAAAATCAATATTCATCGCTGTCCTTTAGTGAGGCATAGAGAGAAATGCTTTCACCCAAAAGAAAATAACCCTTAATTAGCTTCCTCTAAAGGCAGTTTTCACAAAATAACACATCGATATAATTGCTGTTGCTTAGGCCTGATGTTTCTCTCTGCCAGGAAGAATACACTTCAGAACAAAACAGCTAACTACAGGTTCAGTTCTTCCTCTGAGAGAGAGGACAGAGTGAGGGAACAAGTACAATCCCTTAAATAACCATGCCTATATGTGGCTCTGAACAAACATCAAAGAGAAGGTAATTCTGGAGTTCTAAACCTGTCTGTTTATGAAGAAAGATGCAGATGTCTCTTTAGAAAACCAGGCATCTCTTACCTCTTCAGCTTAATACTAATAACACACACTCTAGTGCCAGGTCAGGAAAAGTAGCTGCTGCTACCACTTAAATACTACCAATGGTCTTCTAGTCTGTGGATCATCGGTAGGCAACTTCTGAGCCAACTCTGGCCTACTGAGAGTTACCAGCTTGACCACCAGTTGCCAGACAGTAGTGTAGAGGAAGCAAGAGCAGCTGAGGCCACAGGATTTCTTAAAATGAACCTAGGACCTTATTCCAGGTCAGTGGTTTAGTCTGTCAAGCAGGGACATAGCCGGGGGGGGGGGTTCTTGGGGTCCGAACCACCTCCTTCCATTAGAAAAATGATTGGTGTGTGCTGCTGCGCCGCTGCACCCAAGCCCCATTATAATGGTAGCACTTAGTCTGGACCCCCCCCCTTCCTAAAATCCTAGCTACGTCCCTGTGTCAAGACCAGAGTTGACTGCTGACACACTCTCTTACTCATTTGCACAACCCCACCTTCGGTGCAAGCAGGCCTTTTAAAGGCCTGATTGCAATTTGATGCAGGCTTTTAAAGAGCTTGGCTGTAGTGACAAAGCA
>NW_024826857.1:0-1055 GCF_019175285.1 Sceloporus undulatus
ATGTTTTTCTGGCACAAAAAGAAGCTGCAAAATGCCACTCCTTTTTGCACTGCTAAAAAGGCACCCCTTTCAAAGCCGCCATGGCTCTTCTCCAATTCTGCAGCATGCAGCATCAGGTCACTGTGTCGCAGGAGAGTTCCCACGCTGTCTACTGTCTGGTCAGATAGGCGCAGTGATTCCGGCTTGGAGATGGAATCAGAGCGTGCGGCATGTGGTTGTCATGCCCCCACACCACCCCTAAGCTGGCTCTTACTGTTCAGTTGGCCCGGAACATGGCTCCCACTATCCTTGCACCAGAACAAGGTGTCTGAGAGGCCGCAGGAAGGCCTGGGCAGAGAGGCCTGGAGGACGGAGGAGGCAGGCCGGGCCGGGAGGACAGAGGAGGTAGGCTGGGAAGAAGTTCGGGGACAGAGGGAGGCATGGCCAGGGCGGAGAGGCTGGGGAAATTCCACTGCCAGTGGGAACCAGGGTGGATTCAAATTCAATTCGAATCCACCTGGTTCCCACTTGGGCTGAATCAATTTATTTCTAAATAAATCAATTCAGCCAAAAAACACCCCATTTTACCAGCATCTTTTTGACATGGTTAAATGGGTAAAAACCAGGCCCCCCCTTTCCAAATCACTTCAGCGATTCGATTTAAGTGGCAACCATGGTGGTTTAAACCGAATCATTTGGAACCATGATTCAGTTTAAACCATAGTGAGAATTAGGCCAAAGGCACAATGGAAGCAAAATCCAGTCCTTCAAGGGAACTGTTGGAGAGGCAGGATAGAAATTAAATTACAGTATTATTATTATTATTATTATTATTATTATTATTATTATTATTATTATTATTATTATTATTATTATTAAAGAGCAGCTGCTGAAGCCCTTCCCTGACTCTTTTTGGCCCCTTTTTTTTCCTTCCCCAAAATGCAAACTGAGAAGGGTGAGGGGGACAGTGAATGGAAGGAGGGTTCTGGCAATAAATAGACACGGATCAATCATTCCTTCCTTCCTGGCGGGGGGGGGGAGCTGTTTGCTTCCTCTGCCCATCCTCATCCTTGTGC
>NW_024826857.1:1155-1541 GCF_019175285.1 Sceloporus undulatus
TACAGTATTATTATTATTATTATTATTATTATTATTATTATTATTATTATTATTATTATTATTATTATTATTAAAGAGCAGCTGCTGAAGCCCTTCCCTGACTCTTTTTGGCCCCTTTTTTTCCTTCCCCAAAATGCAAACTGAGAAGGGTGAGGGGGACAGTGAATGGAAGGAGGGTTCTGGCAATAAATAGACACGGATCAATCATTCCTTCCTTCCTGGGGGGGGGGGGGAGCTGTTTGCTTCCTCTGCCCATCCTCATCCTTGTGCTTTGGGACTTTCAAGGGGACTTTGGCGGGTTACATACCGCTTGTTTGGGGCGGGTTGTACCCGCCCCTTTCCCCGGTGTATCGGGGCCTGAGCGGCCAGAACGGCAGCCACTGAGG
>NW_024826858.1:0-1541 GCF_019175285.1 Sceloporus undulatus
TCACTGCTGTTTATTGTTTGATACCCCTTTCTGCACAGTGGTATTTCCCAAGGTATTAATATCAGGTCATTGTTTTTCAGGGCCAAAACCAATGGCAAATAGGCCTCTATAGTCAAAAGTAATATATCATGTTTCATGAGAGGTGTAGTACTACCAGGGCAATGATGCTTAGCTGAGTTTTGTTTCCTGTGCAGGAAAAAAGGCCGGGAGACTTAAGGTATTTCAAAAACATACAGTAAATAAACAGGTTAGGAAACAGTCTTGACAGGCCAATCACAGCAAAATCCACTGCCCTCAACTTGATATCCAGAATCTGCCTTAGTGACACTCAGAAATCTGCTTTTAGATGCAAACATTTCTGCATCTGGCATCTTTAACAATGCAGGTGGAAGAAACTGGCACAACCACCTCTGAGTATTCCTTGCTTTGTGAGATTCATGAGGTCACCCTAGTCAACAGGTGACCTGAAGGCACATACATGCAGCAATGTTTAATTTAGGATATAGGAAATCTTTGAATCCATATTCATGCAATTGCCTTTCCTTTGAAAACAGCCAGGCTGCTGCTGCACATTGTTTGAGAGTGAGATCTAGCAATTATGCCCTCCAGCAATCTATTTGCCAATTGACTGTCTCAATTAGTCCTCTGCATTCCACTATTTGAGCTGTTTTTAAAGTGTTCTAGTTTCTTTGCTTTCCTTCCACTTTCCCCTTTATCCCCAAGTGCTGCAAACTGAGTTCAAATAGCAAAGGTATTCTACCCTAAAGGGGAATCACATGCCCAGCAAAATGACTTGTAATTCTTAGAATTATACACAAGTATCACTTTGGGGGATTGTTGTTGTGATACTGCAAGCTGCCTTGAGAATCTTTTGACTAAAGGCACTATAGAAGTTTTCTTTTTTTTTTAAAATAAATCTTTATTCACACAATACAACCATACAATATAACCTACAGTAATCATAACAGTAATCGTGACAACGCCTCTTTCAAAACTCTTCGTTTATTAAGCACCAAACAAACCCCCCCCCCCAAAAAAAGAAGAAATAAAGAAAAAAGAAGAAAAGAGAGAAAAAGAAGGAAAAGAAAGCCCCCCACCCCTCCCAAGTTTGTCTGCCAGATGTTGACTGATATGTAATAGATTGCCCTACATGTTTATGTACCTCGATTAAAGTTTGTGACGCTGAGTTATATCTCACACAGCGCGTCTAGATGCATTTATTTCAGTGTAAAGCCCATACCTGCAACACTCTAATAGCTTTTAGCCACCTTATAACATGCAGGGAAGGAGAGAAAGTTTCAAAAATCTTCCTACTCTGCAAACTGCAGAGGAAGTTATTTAACCCTTCGGGGGGCACCATCTTTTTTTGCAGTAGTCAAGGAAAGACTTCCAGGCCTGTTTCCCTTCGTGAGCCCTATCCTTCAATTCCAACGTAATCATGTCCATTTCTATAATATTAAAGGATTTTTGTAACCAATTATCAATTGTTGGCAATTCCTCTGTACGCCAAAATTTAGCGATTGTTATTCTCGCGGTAGTAA
>NW_024826859.1:0-1541 GCF_019175285.1 Sceloporus undulatus
ATCATGCTATTAACATGATTTAATGGCAATTTAATGATGGGAGGAGGATGCATGCCTCCCGTATGATAAAGTCCTTTACTTGTGATGAGATGCCCCAAGCCTATGGGTATTTTGCAGGCTTGCATGAATGAAATCCAACTTTCCATGGGTGTGTGCAGGCTATGTGCACACATGTGAGACTGTAACAAATATATGCCTGTGCATATGTAAACACAACTTCAGCAAGAGCACTTGCAGCTCCAACACTTGGCATTCTCAGTGCAGTTCAGTTGCAAGGTTAAATAAATAACTGACTGTAGCTCAAGGAAATGAGTGAAAGCATAGAAAAAGAAGAAACCCAGATCTCAGGAGAGATGAACTCCATGCTCAGCCTGTTTGCATTCTCTTGGGCTGCAGCTTTCCCCACAGGCCCTACTGCCGACCCAGTTTCAACTTGCTGTTTTTAGACACCTCCTGACTTCTTCAGGAGGCAAGTGGACAGTGAATAATTCCTCTCATTCCTCCCTTGGGTTTCCTGCATTCCCTCGAGCTTGCTGGCATCTTTGTGATCCTTTTTCAATCACATCTTCCACCCTTTCCACTAGAATCCTTTATAGTCAAGGGAGCTCCTTCCTTATCTGGGAATTCCTAGCCAGAGTGTAAGGAGGGAGAAGCAAGTGACAAATATCTAACATTTTCTACCAATCCTGTAGGAAGTAGGTGAGTAACAAGCTGAATGAAACCCAGAGAATGAAGCAGAGCACTGTCTAGAAAGAGGGACAGTTTTAAAAACACAATAACCACTATGAATAGCTGGGGTGGGGGGGAGTCAGAATCTTTTGTATGGGATTCCAGTCTAAGCCATCTGAAGCCCATTTGTGTTGTGAAGAATATACCATGCCAACTGGCTGCTGGCTCCCACCCTGTCTTGTTTGAAGAAAACGTAATGTAAGGCTTTGCCAGCTTAAAACAGATAGGAGTTCATCCTGTGGCTTCAGTAGGCCTAATCTACATTTTTTCCTAGAGCTTTCAACAAGAGACCTGCCACAGTTCAGTACTAGGCTTCTCCATTTAACCCAATGTTTGAAATTCAGAATTTCCCAAAATGGGCCTTTTGGTCTCCTTGCTTAGTCCTGGCCCAGACTTCACCAGCCCCCAAAGTATTTTGCTGTGGATTTGCTTAATGACAATAGCACATACAGATCACTAAGCTCTTATGGGAAATTTTTCCACAGTTCCCTTTGACATCAACTTTTTCTTTTCTCAGCTTTACATGTCATTAACCTCTTTTTCTACCTCCTCTTGTTGTTGTCTCTTTCCCTGTTTCTCAGACTACTACTACTCTTTCCAACTTCCATCTCTTACCTCCTCCTACTCTTGGAGCTTCCTCTACTTAATCCTCCATCATGATTACCCCATTTTATACCCTCCTCCCACCAGCAAAAATACAGTCCCTGCTCCTAGTCACTGTGTAAATGTCACCAATTTCCAGAAACTGAGTGGGATACATCACAAAATTCTCCAGCAGATTTGGGGTCTAACTAGGGATGCCATAACCCGGC
>NW_024826860.1:0-691 GCF_019175285.1 Sceloporus undulatus
ACTTTGCCCAGTGATTCTAGAAGTATCCGAACAGCACTGCGCAGGCGCAGTAAAACCCATTTGTATGATTCACAGAGACCACGAAGAAGAAAGACTAGGCATTAGGCCCCTGGCAGACATGTTTTGAGCCCCTGTAGCCCATTTTATATAGGAAAGGCCTTTTTAAATCACTGTTTACCACCCGTTTGTAAAAATGCTTCTCCTAGCCCTAAATTGGTCCAGGGAAGGGCAAATATGGCCTCCACAACCTGTAGAGGATGTTTCAGGATAAAAGAAAGAAAGCTTTTTAAAAAAACTGGGTGGAAAACATTTAGACTCCTGGGATACTTCATGTGGCCCATGGGCTGCTCTTTGTCCCCGAGTTAAAGGGATGGCTCTGCTCCCTTTATTTTCCTAGAATCATAGAATCGTAGAGTTGGAAGAGACCCCAAGGGCCATCCAGTCCAACCCCATTCTGCCATGCAGGAAATCCAAATCAAAGCATCCCTGACAGATGGCCATCCAGCCTCTGTTTAAAGACCTCCAGGGAAGGAGACTCCACTACACTCCGAGGAAGGAGTGTGTTTCACAGTCGAACAGCCCTTACTGTCAGGAAGTTCCTCCTAATGTTGAGGTGGAATCTCTTTTCCTGGAGCTTGCATCCATTGTTCCGGGTCCTGTTCTCTGGAGGAGCAGAAAACAAGCTTGCTCC
>NW_024826860.1:791-1541 GCF_019175285.1 Sceloporus undulatus
CCCATGCAGGAAATCCAAATCAAAGCATCCCTGACAGATGGCCATCCAGCCTCTGTTTAAAGACCTCCAGGGAAGGAGACTCCACTACACTCCGAGGAAGGAGTGTGTTTCACAGTCGAACAGCCCTTACTGTCAGGAAGTTCCTCCTAATGTTGAGGTGGAATCTCTTTTCCTGGAGCTTGCATCCATTGTTCCGGGTCCTGTTCTCTGGAGGAGCAGAAAACAAGCTTGCTCCCTCCTCAATGTGACATCCTTTCAAATATTTAAACAGGGCTATCATATCACCTCTTAACCTTCTCTTCTCCAGGCTAAACATCCCCAGTTCTCTAAGTCGTTCCTCATAGGGCAAGGTTTCCAGACCTTTCACCATTTTAGTCGCCCTCCTTTGGACACGCTCCAGTTTCTCAACATAGAATCATAGAATTGTAGAGTTGGAAGAGACCGCAAGGGCCATCCAGTCAGAGAGTGGAATTACAAAGGAAAGGAAGGTGAGATAGATGCTTAATATCAAGGGCCCCATACAGACAGGCCAAAATAAAGCTGCTTTGGGTCACTTTGGAGGTATGCTGTTTAAATGATGCATGACCCCTAAGAGTCCGGAAGCCACACCAAAGCCACGCTCCAGTCCTAAGGACTGGAACGTAGCTTTGGCACAGCTTCCTGACACTTAGGATGCATGCATCACTTAAACAGCATACCTCCAAAGTGACCCGAAGCAGCTTTATTTTGGCCTGTCTGTATGGGGCCCTT
>NW_024826861.1:0-1541 GCF_019175285.1 Sceloporus undulatus
TACTCTATTTTAGCATAAAATGACATCAAGGAATCCTGTATTCTAGCACCACTGAGACCATCTGGATAAAATTAGTTTTGAGCACAGGTTTTCATGGACTATAGTCCACTTTATCGGATGCACTGAGTTTGTCTCAAAGGTGTTACTAGATTCTTTTATCTCAGAAAACAATAACACAAAATTTAATATAACCTGCAGCTCAGTCTTAAAACTCACAGGAATTTTGCAACAAGCACATGATTTTAAAAAGCATCGTTCAGCTGGCAAGCTTCAAGGACCATACAGAGGTCTAGGTAGCAATGGTAGAAACAACAGTCCTGGCAATAGCAGGAAAATAGGCTCTGTCAGCAGAAACAAGATACACGTGGAGAAATTACTTTGTAATCTAGGGAAAAGACAAGCGGGGAGGGAGATGGTGAAAAGTTGACAGCAGAGCTTAGTAAAGCTAATTTAGGAGACAATGTTCAGAATCCCACAGCAAGTATGGCCACTGAGAGTTGCAGGGCCCACCCCCATGTATCTTTTACAAGCGTTGTCCAAAACCTATAAAGAGATTGGCCCCATGGGCAGCACTTTATGGGTGCTTGTCCTCAAAGCATTTTCCTATCCAGTAATTCCCAAACTCAGGCCCTCTGGATGTTTTTAAGATTTTTCCAGATGGGAAAGTGGTTTTTTGGTGACTGTAGCTTCCAGAATCCCCTGCCAGCTTGGCCACTGGTTGCACCCACTGCAGTAACAAGGAGACCAAACTGTTCCCATTCACCTTACTCACCCTACTGTGCATGGCCAATGGTAGGGATTTATGGTGTTGTAGCTGCAAAGATCTGGTGGGGGGCAACGGTTACCCAGCCTTGCCTTCTCCTTCTGGAATATAGGCAAAGGATGAGGCCAGACAAGGGATGAGGTACTTTTTGTCCTTGCCTGGAACAGAAGCTGCAGGAGAGCACAGAGGGGAAGAAGCCAGAGATGCCCATGTGGGTGGCACAGAGGTATAGGTGGCAGGAAAGAAAGTGCCCAGGGTTTTCCATCCAAGATGCCTCTTCATGCCAGGGATGCCACTCCCAAGCTACCTTCATCTCAGGAGATTGCCTAGGTGCATAAGCTACGGTCACACTGAATGGGCGGATTCTGGGAGCTGCAGTACAAAAAACCAACTTTTCCAAACACCAGCAGCAGCAATGCCAAACTACCACAACTCTTTCAGAGAGGCCAGGCTACAAGAGCAGGACTGACTGCCTAGTGGTTACTCCGAGTAGCAAGTGGTGACATGTGGTGTCATGATAGACCCCCTGGGGGAAAACAAAAACAAAGGGGGGAGTAAAAAAGACATTCACATATTACAAATGGACTCAAAAGTTCCCTTGCACTGAAGTTTTCCTAGGCATGCTTGCTTTGCTTGGCAACCAAAACTGCTGACACACCTTTTATCATCCCACCCCAGGCCTGTCATGAGGCGAAACTCCTCCTCTGGGAACCACAAAGATTAAGATTAATACCAGGGTAATAAATATGTGTTGTTGTTATTGCTGCTGCTGCTGCTG
>NW_024826862.1:0-1541 GCF_019175285.1 Sceloporus undulatus
TACTTACTCATGTTTAGTCTGGAGTCTACTAAGACTTGTAGATTCCTTTCACATGCACTGCTGTCAAGCCAAGTGTCACCCATTCTGTATCTGTGCATTGCGTTTTTACTGCCCAAGTGTAGAATCTTACTTTTCTCCCTGTTTAAATCCATTTTGTTAGTTTTGGGCCAGCTTTCTAATCTGTAAACCTTCAGCAAAGATGAATCCTCAATTTTCTGAGGTAGGCTGTCCCATGAGACTAAATGCTTCTTCCTAAACTGCCAACCCCAGAATACCAGAGGATTGAATTGTGGCAGTTAAAGTGGAATAATAGCATTGTAATTCTACAGTGGAATGGACTATGGGATGTTCAGTGAATATTTTTTTCCTTGTACTTTCAACTCATTAGTTTGGTTCTAAACTGTGGAACAGCAGAAAACAAACTTGCTGGAGAAGAGTTCTACAGATGCTATGGACTGCTAAAAGGACAAATAAATGAGCCCTAGAGCACATCAAGCCTGAACTCTCTTTAATAGTGAAGATAACTAAACAGAAGCTGTCATACTTTGGACATATAGGCCTGGTACAGACTGCCCAAAAAGGGCGGTCTGTCGGCACCTAGTTTTGCTTCGCGGGGAATTGCCACAGAGCAAAAAGAACCCGCAAAAAGTGGTTTCTTCTTGTGGCACAATTATGACGCTGCAGTGTGCCAATGGCGCACTCGTGACATCATAATGGCACCACAATGTGCGGATGCAAGGTGTCCTGCATGTAACAATGGTGGCACCCATCTATACAGGGCACCACCATTGTTACGCCCTCGTCACATGCTGGGGTTGAGACATGTGTGGGCGGAGTGCCCTCGGCACCGGACCATAATCAGATGACATTGGAAAGATGAAAATGCTCAGTAAAGTGGAACCAGTAGGAAAAGAGGGAGAGTGTGTTGCGGGAGGATGGATTCAATCAAGGAAATCATGGCTATACTGAATTTGCAAGACCTGAGCAGAGCAGTTTATGACTGGAGCTCTTGGAGGTATTGTTCATAGGGTCTCCATAAGCCAAACTCAAGCTGACAGCAAATTAAAACAACAAATAATTTTACTTGTCAACCTTCTCCACGCTAAACATTCCCAGCTCCTGCAGCTATTCCCCATAGGACTTGTTTTCCAGATGCTTTACCATCTTCATCACCTTTCTCTGGACATGTTGCAGCTTGTTAATATCCTTAAATTGTGTCCAGAAACAGACAACAATATTCAGATGAGGTTTGATCAAACCAAAATGGAATGGTACTCATACTTCCCTGCATATGGGCACTGTAATTTTGTTGATGTAGACTAGAACTGCATTGATTTTTTAAGATCCATTTTTAGCTATAACATAGGATCATTTAGTCTCTTAAAAATTGAAACAGGTGGCTTAGATGCATTCCTTTTTTCAGTAATCATTAACTAAGGCCCGTTACAGACCGCCCAAAAGGGGCGGTCTTGAGCCGCTGCCGGATGCAGCGCAGGGAAGCCACTGCAGCCAAACCGTGCGACTCCCCCGCGCTGTAAAAA
>NW_024826863.1:0-1541 GCF_019175285.1 Sceloporus undulatus
GTCAACATCTGCTGGAAGCTGGCCACAGAATTCCATTGGAGGACTTACAGATGCCTAGAGAAGTGTTCTCTCTAGGAATCTCTCAGTGATTCCCAAACTTTGGTCCTCCGGATGTTTTGCATTCTAGTTCTCAGAACTCTTGAACATTGGCCAAGTTGGCTAGGGCTTCTGGGAGTTGAAATCCAAAACACCTGGAGGATCAAAGTGGGGGAACCGCTGCTCTTGATCCTCCAGCACAACGTTTTGCAGAAGTTAACCGTAGAGTTGCGCTGGGGGACTTAAGAGGTTCCTAGAGAGAACATATCAATCAAATCCGTGAATAATTGAAGCTGCAAAAGTCAAAGCTTCAACTGGAGGGCTAGATGTGCTGCAAAGATGGAGGTACGGCAAACCTCTTTTGAATGTCTTGTACCATGAGAACCGTATTAAAAGTTATGGCTGCTTGCCAGCCTTACTCTATCCACTTGAGAGAAATTGAGGTACATACACATGTCCTCCTGCTTAAAAAAAACCATGAAAAAAAGTTTTCACCTAAACTTTAGGACCACAGGAGCTATTCAACAATGAAACAAACTGACTTGGAAGATGATGGACTTCTCACTGCAGCGTTTCTCACCATTGAGACTGCTGGGAGCTATAGTTCAGCCACAGCTGGAGGGCCCCACAGTTGTCACCCTTGCTCTCTAGGAACAGCCAACTACCTGGCTGTAATTCAGTTTCAGGTAAGTTCTGAAATTGGGCACAACAGTGGTGTAAAAAGCATCCCATTTCCGACTTATGCGAACCTATCATGGGGTTTACTTGGCATGTTTCTTCAGAGGGGCTTTGCCATTGCTGTCCTCTGAAGCTGAGAGAGTGGGACTTGCCCAAGCTCACCTGGTCGGTTTCCATGGCTAAGCTGAGATTTGAACCCAGGTCTCCTGAGTCCTAGTCTAACACTCAAACCACCACCCCACGCTGGCCTTATATCTTCCACCAGAGAAGACAATGGGGGTGTAGAGGGTAGATCTGAATTAGATTTTCTCTTGCTCAGGAGTTGAAAATTGTAGTGCTGAAATGTACTGAAAGCAAAGGTTGCTATTTCAGGTCATGTCAGATCCTTGGCTTTGGAAGGCAATGGCCCTGAATTGGTTCCTGCTTTAAGCTCTTATTCAAAACAAAAAGGATGCAATACAGGACAGTTGGAGACAGTGAAAGAAAAACATATAGATAATAGTTTGATTGATTGATAGGGATAGAGAAACGCATATTAGGTGTAAGAGTATCCAATGAATATACAGGGGTGTGAATGTTTAATTCAAATGTAACCAACGGAATGTAATTTGTGGTTTTCTAAAGTACTATAAAAGCTTGCTTCACTTTGGAATGGGGGTCCTGGTAATTTGGATCCAGCAAAATAAACTATGTTTTCCTTTCCAATTGGCTCCGGGTCTCCCTGCTAAATCTGGTTAAAATTCTGGTTTTAAATTATTCTGTAAGTGCAAACTACTCTGGTTTTTGGAATTCAGTTTGCAGCAGCGACGTAGCCAAGGGGGGGGGGG
>NW_024826864.1:0-1541 GCF_019175285.1 Sceloporus undulatus
CCTGTTTCCTCTCGGTCCCCTCAGTCTTCAGACTGATGGAGGACTCCCCGACCAGGTATCTCACGGTACTGAGGCCAATGGCCGCTTCTCTGAGATGGTTGTTGGCTTGCATCAACGTCTCCATCAAAATGCCCTTTCAACAACCCCAGCCTCAACTGACTTTGACAACAGATGTTCCCCTGGAAGGCTGGGGCGCCCACCTGCTCGACCTTGTTGTCAAGGACAAGTGGTCCGCCCGGGACAAACGTTTCCACATCAACACGTTGGAGATGCTGGAAGCCGACAAGGCGTTGAGGACATTCAAATCCGCTGTCGCAGACAAGGTGGTCCTCCTGAGAACAGACGGCACCACTGTGATGTATTACATCAACAAGCAAGGAGACTCCAGATCCAGCACCCTGCTCGAGTTCATTCTGCGTGTCTGGAGCTGGTTCATCCAGAGACAGACGCTCCTCTACGCAATTCACCTGCCAGGAGACGACAACAACCTGGCGGATTGCCTAAACAGATCTCCTCCGGTGCCACGAGTAGAGGCTCCATCCGGAGATGGTCAGCGACCTATTCGACCGGTGCCCCCCCCCCCAAGTCGATCTCTTCGCGACCGAATGGAACAGCCACTGTCCCAAGTTCTGCTCCGGGAGGCGAATGGACGGATCCCTCAGAGACGCGTTCGCCTTCCTTTGGATGGGAGAACTGCTCTACGCCTTTCCTCCCTTCCCTCTCATCATCAGGGTGGAGTCCAAGATGACAACGGACCAATCGGATGTGATCCTGATTGCTCCGTGGTAACCGTGGTAGCCCTTGTTCGCGTCTCTTCTCCAGATGTGCCAACCTGCTACCAGCTTGAAGCCCGGAGGCGGTGCTACCAGCTTGAAGCCCGGAGGCGGTGCTGTCCGCTCTTCAATCCAAGACTTTTGAACCGATGGCCACGGTTGACTTGATAGTGTTGTCTTGGAAGACTGCCTTCTTTGGGGTCATCACCTCCGCCCACTGTGCGGGCGACCTCTGTGCCTTGCGGAGGGACCAGCCCTCCTTTAGGTTTACAAGGGTTAGGTAGTCCTCCGGTCAGACATTACTTTCTTGCCCAAGGTACTGCCTGCTTCCCACATGGGCCAGGACATTGTGTTGCCTACTCCGGCGTCCAACCCGACTTTGGACGCAGGGTGAAGTCTGCACTCTCTTGATGCCAGGAAGGCGCCGATTTTTCACTTGGACATAACCGCTGCCTCCAGTCGGTCTGAGAGACCCTCTCTGTGCTACTCGGAACCAATAAAGAGGTTGCCGGTGTCCTCGCAGAGTTTTTTCCAATGGGTGGCTGCTACCATCCACCTCTGCTATTAACTGTTGGGTAATAACTCCCTGACAGGGCTCGGTCCCACTCCACAAGGGCAGTGTCACAAATCCTCAGCATCCCTGTCGGGGATTCCCTTAGAGGATGTCTGCAAGACTGTAGTCTGGTCCCAGCCTCTGACTTTCATAAGCCATTACAGGCTAGACACCAGGGCCATCCTACACGCAGCTTTCGGTAGGGCTGTGTCGGT